>NC_091578.1:7923555-7926055 GCF_042767895.1 Penaeus vannamei
ACAATTCCACCATCACCACCACCAACAACAAAAAACATTAAAACGAGAAAGAAAGAAAGAAAAGAAAATAAGAAAGAAAGAAAGAGAGAAAGAAAAGGAAAGAAAGAAAATAAAAGAAAGAAAGAAAGAAAGAAAAAGGAAAGAAAGAAAAGGAAAGGAAGAAAGAAAGAAATAAAATAAAATAAAATAAAAGAGAGAAAAAGAAAGAAAGAAAGAAAAGAAAGAAAGAAAAAAATCACAATAGGTGTTTCGCGCAATTCCCCGGTGCTGTGTCACTTGCCTTAAGTATAACACGAGGCCTGGTAGTTATAACTGTCCCCAGCTGCTAGCACCTTCAACTAGAGATTGTGATGAGTCACGTGCGACAAATGATAGGAGGGGGGACGGGGGGGGGGGAGGGGCTAGCCATCTCCAGCTAGCAACTAGCAACTAAAAATATTAAGAGCAAGAGAGTGCTATGTCTGCGTGGTAGTTGTGTGGGTTGGGGCAAGCGGGGTATTGGAGGGGGGAGGGGGGGAGGGTAAAGAAATATGCATGCCTTTTATCTTAAATAATAGCATGACTAAAGGAATTAGGCTTCTGAATGCATGAAACACAAAGCAGCAAGCAAATAGATAAAAAGCAAACGGACAGGAAGTGGATCTGTTGCTCTCTCTCCCTCTCTCTCTCTCTCTCTCTCTCTCTCTCGACCAGCTTATCTTTGTGTCCATCTACCTCTCCAGGGAATCTACCTCTTCTCCTTCTCCCTCCCCCCTACCCCTCTTGGCCCTCCTTCCCCTCTGTCATTTTCTCTCTTTCTCTATTTTTTTCTGTCTAGCCGTTCTCTGTCTGTCCCTTTCTTTTTCTCTCTTTGTAACTTCGTTTCTGCCGTGTCTCTATCTTCGTCTGGGCCTGTCTTTATGCTCCTCTCTGTCTCTCTCTCTCTTCCCCTCTCTTCCCCCACTCTCTCTCTCTCTTTCTCTCCATACCCCCCTCCCATTGTTCCTCCCACTCCCACCCCTTTCTCCCTCTCCTTTCCCTCCTGACTCGTCTCCTCCCGTACTAAAACCCACAGGAACTTCCCCCTCTTCCCCCCCCTCCCCCCGCCTCCCCGCCTCCCCCGAAGGCATAATCCCCCCGCGAGTTATTTACACTTTGAGGAGTCGAGGTCAGATGTTCAGTTGTTCTGGTCATCGCGGAGGCAACGAGACGGAGGATCTCTTATCGGGGGAGATCTTGCAGCCTTAATCCCCCGGCGCACAGGTGGCTCCCGCACTGCATCACGCACCCCCCCCCACCCCCTCCGTCCTCCCCCCTCCCCGCTAACACCACTAGCGACGACGAGGAGGACGAAGACGACGACGGACGACGGCGAGGACGATGACGACGAGTACGACGAATATGACGACGAGGCCGACGGCGAGGACGACGACGAAGACGAGGACGAAGACGAAGACGAGGACGAGGACGAGGACGACCGCTATGATGACGACGAGGCCGACGGCGAGGACGACGACGAAGACGAGGACGAAGACGAAGACGAGGACGAGGACGAGGACGACCGCTATGATGACGACGAGGACGACGGCGACGAGGACGACTCATGCCAACTGCCTCCCTTGGCGCGGACAATACCCCCCCCCCCCAAGCTTTACCTGTGGTCTCGCGTCCCTCTCCTTCGTCTTCCGTATTTTTCTTTCCTCTCTCCGTCCCTTTTCCCTTCTTCATTCTCCACTACCCTACGCCTCCGCTCTTCCTTCTTTCTATGTTCTTTTCCCTTCGCATTCCCTCTTATCTTTTTCCTTTTTTTGCTTCCCTTCTTTCCATCCTTCCGCTTTTTCTCTTTCTTCCCCTGAATTTACTTTCTTTCCTCTCTTTCACTTCCCTCCTTCCCTTCTCTTTTCCCTTTCACTTTCTCTTCTTCCCTCCTCTTCTCCCTTCGCTCTGCCCTCTTCTTCCTCCTTCCTCTTGGCTTCTCCTCTCCCTTTCCTTCAAATTCCATTTTTCATCATTATAATTCGCGGTATATCGTATATTATGGATCTAAAATAATAATCTGCATGAAAAAACACTTTTGCAAACATGTTCTTTAACCCTTTTCTTCTTTCTGAATTCGCAAAAAAGTATTATTATTTGTTTTCTTCTAATTAAATGAAACACATTTCCTATCCCGATAATCCTAAACGTTATATATATAAAAAAAAAAAACTAATGTCTTGTAGAATGAAAAGAATTTCCCCCCCTCCTCTGTTCCTTTTTTTTTTTCTCTCTCTCTCTCTTTTCTCCCTCCGCGAAAGATCTTGTCTCCTCGTCTTTTGAATAACACCTTGTAAATTTCACGCGGAGCATAAAGGATCCTTGCGAGATTACCTTCCTTAAGACGCCCCGAGATGCTGCAGATTTCTCAAGCCATCTCGGACACACACCTCGGGAACAGTAAGACGCAGCACGGCCGGGCAGCACCCCCTCCTACCCCCTCCTACCCCCTGCCCAACTGCCCTACGACCCTTTCCCTGGCCTT
>NC_091578.1:7936055-7948555 GCF_042767895.1 Penaeus vannamei
CATGTTTCCCACCTCCTACCCCTACCTTTCTCCCTTCCTCTTTACCCTCTCTCTCTCTCTCTCTCTCTCTCTCCCTCTCTCTCTCTCTCTCTCTCTCTCTCTCTCTCTCTCTCTCTCTCCTCTCTCTCTCTCTCTCCTCTCTCTCCTCTCTCTCCTCTCTCTCCTCTCTCTCCTCTCTTTCTCTCTATCTTTCTCTCTATCTTTCTCTCTATCTTTCTTTCTTTCTTTCTTTCTTTCTTTCTTTCTCTCTCTCTCTCCCTCATTCTTCTTCATTAACCTCCCCCTACAAAAAAACAAAACAAAAAACAAAAAATACACTCCCACGCCCGCTGACGCCCACACACGCAACATGCCAGAATTACTAAATAATAATAATAATAATAATAAGTAAATAAAAATAAATAAATAGAATTTAAAAAAGGGGATTAATAAAAATGGTAGTCAAAATAGCGATAAGAAGGGCACCAGGGTGATTAACTCCCTGTTGATGACCAATCATAATCAAAGACCAATCTATCTAATTCAGGGCCTCTTATGCTTTGTTCTTGCGTTTCTTTGAGAGCGATCAGCCAATCATTTTCTCTCCAAAAAGAACGAAAATCGATATAGGAAAGAAAGAAAGAGAACGAAATCGAATAATGAAATTCCTTCTCATCCTCGCCTACCCACTCATCCTAACCCCACCCTATCCGCATCCTTCGTCGCCGCATCCACATCCTTTCGCCGGCTGTAGGACCGAGAACGAGCTGGGGTGGGGACCGAGGGGCGGGGGAGGGGTGGGGGGGCGTCCCAGAGCCACGTGCGAGGGCGCGACGGGCGGGTCCTCGGCGGTGGGTGGCAGCTCCGGGCGGCGGCTGCGGGATCCTTCACGGGCGGGGCGAGAATAAGTGTCCGGGGCGCGAGGAGGAAGAGAACGACATTCCTGCGAGGAAGTATGCGCATTTAGACGCCCATAAAGATGCATGTATGACTGGCGCGGGCGGCCATCTCGCGGATTTTACTGGGGATGAGATGTAAAGAAAACGTGGCCCGGGAGATAAGACGGAGCCGGCAGCCGGGCGTAGGGGAGAAGCACGCCGTTGGACATGCTTTACTGGCTGTTCCTCTTATTCGCTTTTGTGTGGGGTGTTTTTTTATCACTAATTAGCTACTGTCTAGCTTTTATCTCTCCTCCTTTCTCTCTCTCTCACCTCTCTCTCGGCTCAGTTTCTCTCTCTCTCTCTCTCTCTCTCTCTCTCTCTCTCTCTCTCTCTCTCTCTCTCTCTCTCTCGCGCGCGCGCGCGCGCGCGCGCGCGCGTTCTCTACCTTTCGTTTTCTCGTTATCTCGTTCACTTGTTTTTTTTCTATCTATCTGTCTACCTACCTTGCTACCTGCCTGTCTTTACTCTCTCCCTCCCTTGATCTCACTCTCTCATGTTCCCTCATCAACACTTTCTCTTCCTCTATGTCTTCCCTCCCTTCTCTCTCTTCACTTCACCCATCCTTTACCTCCAAACACCCATCACCCCCCCCTCCCCTCCCCGCCCCTCCCTCTATTTCCTTCTTCCGAACGATACCTCCTAAAGGCGATATTCCTCATTCGGATAACGAGGTGGCGCTGCCGTTACCGCGACACCCTACTACGGACGGAGGGCCTCGCCGGGACACCTCCCCGCGCCCTCCCGATGCCGAAGGAGGGGCAGGAGGAGGGGCAGGAGGGGCAGAGGGAGGGGCAGAAGGAGGGGCAGAAGGAGGGGCAGGAGGAGGGACAGAAGGAGGGATAGGAGGAGGGCCAGGAGGAGGGGCAGGAGGAGGGGCAGAAGGAGGGACAGTAGGAGGGGCAGGAGGAGTGGCAGAAGGAGGGATGGAAGATATGAGACGGTGAGAGGAGGTGGAGATATGAGGTGGTGATATGAGGCAGAAACATGAGGCGGTAACATGAGACAGAGATATATGGCGCATAGAGCGGTGATATCTTCATATGTGGCAGAGGTATGTGTTGGGAGGGGGGACGGTCAAGGAGGCGGACGGAGTGGGGGTGAGGTGGAGATGGAGGTGAAGGTGGAAGTGGAAACGGAAATGGAAATGAAAGTAGAGATGGAGGTGGAAGGAGAAGGAAGGAGAGAACGAGGAGGAAGAGGAAGAGGAAGAGAAGGATATAAGAAGCGTGACGGAGACACGAAGGAGGAAAAGGAGGAAGGAAAGGACGGGGAGGAAGAGAAATGGGAAGAGGAGGAGCAGGATGAAAGGGAGAATGAAGAGGAACAGGAGTAGAGACAAGGAGAAGGAAGAGGCGGAGAAAGGAGGATGAAGAGAAGGAAGAGAATCAGGAAGATGAGGATGGAGATAAGGAGGAGGAGGAGGAGGAGGAAGAAGAAGAGAAGGAGGAGGTGGAAGAGAAGGAGGAGAAGGAGAATAAGAAGGAAAGGCTAAATAAACGGAGACCGATGCGTGAGGCGTTAGGACAATAAAAAAATCTCAAAGACGCCTTAATTATCATAAAACTCTGAGCCCGGAGACAACATGCAAAAGAACGAGAATTATCCCAAAGGTATGAGAAAAAAGATAAAGAGAGAGAGAAAGAAAGAAAGAAAAAAAGACGGCCATAAATACCCAGAGGCAAACGCGTCACACCCTGTGCCCCCCCCCCTCTCACCCTTCCTCCTCCCCCCTCCCCAGGTCCATACCCACACCTCCCTATCCCCCCCTCCCCCTCCGTCCCCCAAAGGCCCGAATCGACGGCGTTTCCAATTATTTCGATAAGCTATTGCAAACCGAGAAGAAAGACGCGCTCGGTGGCGTAGCATACACGCCGTGTCTCGAGATTCCTGGGCATCACGCTGTCTTCCGTCCTCCCCCCCCTCCCCCTCCCCCTCCCCTCCCCCCCACTAGCTCCCTCATGGTACCATCACTTATCACACCAGCGAGATGGAGGAGGATGGAAAGATGCTAAGGATCTTGTTTTATGTATTGTTTTACGAGGGTCATTTGCGGCCCAATTTTACTGCTACGGCCGCGGCATTCTCCCCCGCCGGCCGGAATTGTGATCCCGATAAACCGAAGCAAACGAGCGCCGGTTGACACTATTCGTCCGGAGAGAAAACCCCCCCGTTTTTTCCCTCCTTTCTTCCTTCCCGAACGCCAAACCTCCCTTGCAGAAAGAACGCGCTCCTCGATGCGTTATAGAGAGGTCGAGGGGGATCATTATACACGGGATCGGAGCCGCGAGGATTCTCTTCAACAATAAAAGAAGGTTATTTTGGCCGGCAGTGGTCGGCGCCGCGGGAGAACGTATTATACCGAGTCAGGTAATTGCTTTATATCAGTCATGACCGCCAGGCCTTTGAGGCGGGGGGGGGGGGGGGGGTATGGGGATGAGGGGTGGGGGAGTTAGATGGAGGGAGGGAGGAGAAAAAAAATCGGATTATGGCTGGAAGTGACTTGTCGGATGTGACTGGTCTTGTTATATTGATTGTGGCGGTGATGATAAACATCGGATTATTAATATTTTATTTTATTATTATCATCATTATTATTATTTATTATTCATTATTATTATTTTTTTTTTTTTTTGGGGGGGGGGGGTGATGAAAGAGGTGATGCTTGGAATGGTGGTGATAACGTTCATATACAGACGATAAAAATGATTGGAGATGAGGACGACGATGGTAGATAAATCTTAGATGTTAGCATATCAATCGATGACGATGATAACGAAGATAAAGATCACATAAATAACAACACATCATCAAGGTTATCACCCCTTTTCACCAGCACCGACGACACAGCCGCAACAATAGTAACGAAGAAGAAGAAGCAGAAGAAGAAGAAGAAGAAGGAGAAGAAGAAAAGAAGAAGAAAAAGAAAAAGAAGAAAAAAACAGACAGCGATGACGACATGGTGATGAAGAAAAATAGTAATAATAAGAAAGAAGAAGAAGAAAAAAAGAAGAAGAAAAAAACAGACAGTGGTGATGACACGGTGATGACGACGTCCCGGGTGATGATGGCAGGGGGGATGACGCTAATGGCACGCCTCGTCCCTTTCCGGATCCGATGAATGCGGCTTTTGACAACTTCGATTACACTCGCCGTGGCGCTGGTGGCAGGTGCGGTGGTGATGACTGTGGTGATGGTGTTGTCATTGATTCACGCCGCGGTGCAATATGCAATTTGGATATTGCAAAGCGGCGGCAAACGTCCGGGAGAAATGAATATGAGGCGGCCATAAAACCGCAAAGGAGACTTTGCTGCCATTTTGAGATTTCTTTTCTGAAAAGAGAGAAGGGAAGTCTTGATGAAAGGGAGGAGGAGGAGGAGGAGGAGGAGGAGGAGGAGGAGGAGGTGGAGGAGGAGGAGGAGGTGGAGGAGGAGGGAGGAGGTGGAGGAAGAGGAGGTGGAGGAAGAGGAGGTTGAGGAGGAGGAGGAGGAGGTTGAGGAGGAGGGGGAGGAGGGGGAGGAGGAGGGGGTGGGAAAAGGAGGAGGAGGAGGAGGAGGGAGGTGGAGGAGGAGGTTGGAGAAAGAAGGAGGAGGAGGAGGAGGTGGAGGAGGAGGAAGTGGAGGAGGTGGGGGAGAAGGTGGTGGTGGAGGTGGAAGACGAGGATGAGGAGGGAGAAAGAGGAGGAGGAAGAAGAAGAAGAAGAAGAATTAATAGAAAGAAAAAGAAATAGAACAAAAACAAAACGACAAGAAGAAAGAAGAAGGAGGAAGGGAAAGGTGCAAAGTTGGGAGAGGGAATAGGGAAGAGCAGGGAGAGGTGGGGTATGGGGGTAGGGAGGCGAGTGGGGAGGAAGGGGTCGGGGAGAGGTAGGGGAGAGGTAGGAGAGGGGTAGGGGAGGCCTGGTGAGTGTGTGTCTGCCGTAGTTTTTGCGAGTTTCCGTCTGTCCCTACGTCTCTTAGAGGGGAGGGGGGGGGGCGTATAGAGGGGACGAAGAGAGGGAGGGCAGGGCGATGGCGGGAAATAGAAGCGTTGTATTCGTCTCGAAAATTAAATAAAAAAAGACAAAAAAGACAAAGAACGGGGAGAGAAAAGCAAAAAAGAGAAAGGGAGAGAGAAAAAAAGGAGACAGAGATATCTTTATACATTAAGGTGCCTGGTAAGTGGTGCCCCGCGCGTGTGGCACCTTCCTCTTACCTGGCGAAGGCGGAGTGGCACCTGGGTTGGGGCGCGAAGGTGTACTGGCCCTGTGGATGGCACGGCACCTGATGTTTAGAATATAATGAGGTGGGTAATCATAATACTTCATTTGTGATTTATAATTAGACAATTAGACAAGATTCTGTTATTTTTTCTTCCTTTCTTTGTTTCCTTATTTCTCCCATTCCCCCTTGCCTCTTTCGGCTTGTCTCTCCGGTTTTGCCTTTCCCTTTCTCTTTTCTCCCCCATTTCCTTCTTTTTCTTCTTCTCCTCATCTCCCTCCACCTTCCTTTATTTTCCTTTTTTTATCTCCTCCATCCCTTGCCTTCTCTCCTACATATCATTCGCCTGTCACTCCAGTTCCCTTTTAATCCCGCTTTGTCCTTTCACCCCCCCTCTCTTCTCCTCCTCCATCTTCTCTTTCTCATCTTTTCTCCTTTTACATACCATCTCCTCCTTTTCCTCCTTCTTATTCTTGTTATCCCTTCATCTCCTCCATCTCCTCCATTTCTCCATCCTCTCCACCACCGCCTCTCAAGAACGACCCTTGAGCAAGCTATAGGGAAGTAGAGAAGGACGACCTCCTCCCCTCTCCCCCCCCCCTACCTAAAACCCCTTCCCAACCCCACGTGTCAAACCAAACTCTCACGGCCGTTCTTGGGGAAGGGAGAAAGGGGGTAAGGGAGAAGGGGGAGAATAGAGGGAGAGTGAAAAAGGGTAAGGGAGAGAGAGGAACGGGGAGATTAGAGGGAGAGTTGAAAGGGGTAAGGGAGAAAGGGGAAAGGGGAAGAGTGGGAGAATAGAGGGAAAGTGAGAAGGAAAAAGGGGGAGAATAGGGGGAGACTGGGAAGGGGTAAGGGAGAAAGTGGAAAGCGGAAAGGGGTGAGTGGGAAAGGGAAAGGGGTAAGGGAGAAAGGAAGGGAGGGGAGAATAGAGGGGGAGAGAGAACATAGGGAAAAATATAAGGGAGAGGGAAGGTAAGGGGGAATATTAAAGATGGGGGGAGTTAATGGAAGAATAAAGGGTAAGGGGTGTAGGGAGACAAAAAAGGGAAGGGGGAGGTAAGGGTAAACAAAGAAAGGGGAAATTAAAAGGAGAATAGAGGAGAAAGGGGAAAGGTAGAAGAACAGAGGAAAAGAAAAAGATGGGGAGAGAGAGGAAGAGAAGGGGGGGGGGGGATATCAATGAAGAAGATGATGATAATGAAGATGGAGAAGAAGCATAGAAAAAGGAAGAAGAAGAAGAAGAAGAAGAAGAAGAAGAAACACATCAAGAAAACAAGAAAACGAAATAAAAGAAATAAAAGAATAATAAAAAAATCGGAGAAAGAGATAAGGGCGATGGGGGTTTATACGGGGGTGGGGTAGGGGGTGGGGGGAGCACTTGTGAGCAGAGCCCCCAGGATAAAGTTGGCGGGGTGTCACATCTCATTTCATGGCGTCTTCTCCCACGGACACAAATAAAGCGCCAGAGTAACTTTAGACAGAGCTTAAGTTGTTCTGTGTGAGGAGGGGGAGGGGAGGGAGGGAAAGTCGGGAATGGGGAGGGGAACGGGGAAGTGGGGAGGGAATGGCTACAGTAGCGGATGGAAAGGAGAGGGGAAGAGGGGAAGGGAAAATAAGGGAGAGAGATATGGGGAAAAGGGGGGGTGGAGAGAAATAAGGGAGGAGGGCGAGAGAGAGAGAGAGAGAGAGAGAGAGAGAGAGAGAGAGAGAGAGAGAGAGAGAGAGAGAGAGAGAGAGAGAGAGAGAGAGAGAGAGAGAGAGAGAGAGAGAGAGAGAGAGAGAGAGAGAGAGAGAGAGAGAGAGAGAGAGAGAGAGAGAGAGAGAGATGAAAAAGAAATGGGAAAGAACAGAAAGGAGGAGAAGTACGAGCTGGAAAGAGTAAATATAAGACAAATGATAAGGAAAAAAGAAAAGAAAAGAGGGGAGAAATGGTGAGGTGAAGTGAGAAGAAGACCGGTAAAAAGAGAGGTAGTAAATAACGGAAGAAGTGGGGGCCAAAGATCAGATATGGTAAGAAGAAAATAAAACATTAGGAAAGAAAAACATCAAAGTAAGGTTATAACAAAATACCGAGATAAAAAAAGATATTAAGATAAAGGTGATAATAATAATAATAATAACAATAATAATAATAACAATAAGACAAAAGCAACATAGATAGCAACAAAATTCATAAAACAATTGTGGTGTGACTTGCTGAATATTATAACTGTATTAATTACGACAGCGATGGCAGACAAACATATCGTGTAATACGTAGAGAAGATAATTGATAAGCCAATAAAAATCATTGCAATAAGGAAAGAAAAAAATAAGTGCAGAATGTCGAGAGTGACATTATCTCTCTCTTTCTCTTTCTCCCTCTCTCGCCTCTCGTCACGCTTTTCTATTCCCTTTTTCTCTCTCTCTTTCACTCTCCCTCCCTCCCTCTCTCTCTCTCTCTCTGTCTCTCTCTCTCTCTCTCTCTCTCTCTCTCTCTGTCTCTCTCTCTCTTTCCCTCTCTCTCCCTTTCTCTCTCTCTCTCCCTTTCTCTCTCTCTCTCCCTTTCTCTCTCTCTCTCTTTCTCTCTCTCTCTCTCCCTCTCTCTCTCTCCCCCTCTCTCTCTCTCTCTCTCTCTCTCTGTGTCTCTCTCTCTCTCTCTCTCTCTCTCTCTCTCTCTCTCTCTCTCTCTCTCTCTCTCTCTCTCCTCTCTCCTCCCTCCTCCCTCTCTCCCTCCCTCTCTCTCTCTCCCTCCCTCTCTCTCCCTCCCTCTCTCTCTCCTCCCTCCCTCTCTCTCTCCTCCCTCTCTCTCCTCTCTCTCTCCCTCCCTCTCTCTCTCTCTCCCTCCATCTCCCTCTCCCTCCCCCTTCTCTCTCTCTCTCTGCCGCTTAGATATAATCAAAAGGAATGTGATAATGGAAATTCAAAAGGACAACAGCAATTCACAAAATAGTTAAAAAACGCGAACAAAAAATGATCAACAAGCGCGGCAAAGTGCTCACCGCAATGACAGACAAGAGTGGATATTTTGGCAATAGCTTTGAAATCCCGATTGTCTTTTGTTTTTTAAAAGCGGTGTGAAAAACTGCGCCCCTCCTCTCTCCGTCCCTCCCCCGGTCTGTCTGTCTCCGTTTCTCTCTCTCTATGTGTCTGTGTCTGTATCTGTGTCTGTCTCTGTGTCTGTCTATATCTGTCTCTCTCTCTCTCTCTCGGGAGTGCATGTTCTGCTCATTAAGCCATCATGATTATAGAAATATGAGCAATTCGTTATATATATATATATATATATATATATATATATATATATATATATATATATATATATATATATATATATATATATATATATATATATATATGAAATATTGAGATATTGCTTTGGGCTATGTTTTCGTATGTGTGTTTCTCTGTCTGTCTGTCTCTATGAGTGCGTATATGAGTCTGTAATGCGTGTGCGTAGTTTCAATGTGTGTTTGTGTGTGTTCGTACCCGCGTGTACCCATGTCTGTTTGTGTACCTGTATGTATGTGCGTGCGTGCGTACGCCGCCTTCCATCTGGCAGCCAAACATAGCCGGCCACAGCAACACGACTTTCCTATCAGGCAGGATTGGAGCACATCATTCACCCAGTCAGGGCTTTTAAATAACTCCTTAATTAGTGACACATGGCAATTTCCCAGCTCTTTAGGGAACAGATCTATCTTGCGACAAACCCCTTCCCTCCCCCCCAACCCCCCGCCCGTCTCTGCCATCCTGAGGAGAAGAGAAAGAAGTCCTTCGTCTTTCTATATCAAACTGCAGACGAGGAGGCAGGGCAGACCTCTCGGCACCCTCTCCCCCCTCCCCTCCCCTACCGGAGGTAAGGCAGAGGGGAGAGGGAGGGGAGGAGGGGGGTTTGAGGATGAGGCAGGCGGAGAGGGAGAGGGAGAGGGAGAGGGAGGGGCCTCTTGAGGGTAAGGTAGGGGGTGGGAGAATGGAGGAAGAGGGGTAGGAAGAGGGGTAGGAAGAGGGGTAGGAAGGGGGAGAGGGAGGAGGGAGGGGTCGTCGTGATGGTAGGGGAGGGAGGGAGAGGGGCGGTTTGAGTTAGGGAAGGGGGTAGGGGTAGGGGGAGAGGATGAGCTCCACGGTTGTAAGGAAGCGGGAAGGGGGGAGGGGGAAGGGGGAAGGGGGGAAAGGCATCGTAAGCACAGGTGTGAGAGGAGTACTATGGGTGGCACTTCCTTTCCATAGTCTTGTTTTCCTGTATGGCTTTTGTGGTTGATGGAGTTGCCGCTTCGTTATTTACAAAGTGTGTTTTTTTTCTAGCCTTTTTTTTTTTCTTTTCTTTTTTTTGAGGCGAGACGACGGCGAGCGAGGTGCGCTTCCCTCTCTGTTTGGGTGCCAGAACAGTGCCTAAAGGACTGGTCTGTCTGGCGGCTGACGATCCTTGCCCGTCGGGTCCACACACGGACGGTGCCACGGACGGTGCCACGCGCTCTGTACGTTCACGTCGCGGTGCCACGGGGCAAGGTCGCGACGGCGGCGGCGGGAGCGCATACCTCGCCGCGGCATTAAATCGGTCGGCGGCTCGCGATAACCGGGGCATAAAGATGCTGTGACCGAGGGCCGTGCGCCTCACCTGCGGGCGTGACGGCCGCGTCGCCTCCCCTCGCTGCCGCTCGCTTTCTTCTCTTATCTTTACTTTCTCCTCTCTTACCTTCTCTCTCCTCCTTTGCCTTTTGCTCTCCTGCTCATTCCCTTCCTATCGTTTTCCATCTTTCCTATACCTTCTCTTCCCTTCCTTTCCGTCCCTCCCCTCCTTCCTTTTTCTAATTCTCCCTCCCTCCTTCCATCTTTCTCCCCCTCCCTTCTATCACTCTCTTAACATTCCCTCCCTCCCTCCCACTCTTTCCCCCCTCCTTACCTCTCCCCTATCTTCCCTCTTTCCCTCTCTCCTTCCCCTTCCCTCCCTCCTCGCCTCTTTTTCCCCCTCCCTTCTATCACTCTCTTATCATTCCCTCCCTCCCTCTCACTCTTTTTCCCCTCCTTACCTCTCCCTCCCTCCCACTCTTTCCCACCTCCCTACCTCTCCCCTATCTTCCCTCTTTCCCTCTCTCCTTCCCCCTCCCTCTCTCCCTCCTTCTCGCCGGAGTGTGATGGAGTATCTGATTGTACGAGGCATCGGTGTCCCTCACAAGAGCGTGACACTCTATTCTGGTCCCAACCGCCGCCGCCGCCGTCTCCCCAGGGCTCTCTGGCCGAAGGTGAATTAGGAAAATTTAATTACTATCTTCTTTTTTTCTTTTTAAGGAGGGACGGGAAAATGGGAGGGGGAGATGGGAAGGGGGAAATAGAAGAGGGAAATGGGAGGGGGGAAATGGGAGGGGGGAATGGTAGGGGGAATGGGAGGGGGAATGAGAAGGGAAGTGGGAGAGGAAGAAAGGAAGGAAGGAGGGAGGAAGGGGAAGGGGAAGGGAGGGGAAAGGGAAAGGTAGAAGGGAAGGAAATGAAAAAGGAAGAGGAAGGAGACGAGGAAGAGGAAGGGGAGGGAGAGAGAAAGAGGGGGAAGGCAGAGAAGGAAGGGGAACGGAGGGAGGGGGAGAGAGCGAAGAGGAAGGCAAGACAGCGGGGGAAGAGATGCGAGGGAGAGGATGAACAGGGAAGGGAGGAAGAGGGAGGGGAGGGGAAATGGAGGTTTTAATTACTTGCAGGTAAACCATTAATGCCTGTTCATATCTATTGTGTTTTGTCTTTCGGGCAGTCTTGAGGTTGTTCTTCCCATTTGTCGTTATTTTTTGTCTCTTCTAGTCCCCCCACCTCTGTCTCCCTCTCTCCCTCTCTATCTCTGTGTCTGTGTCTGTCTGTCTGTCTGTCTGTCTGTCTGTCTGTCTGTCTGTCTGTCTGTCTGTCTCTCTCTCTCTCTCTCTCTCGATCTCATTCTGCCACTTGCTCTCTCTCACTATCACTCCCTTCCTCCCTCTCTGTCTCTGTCTCTCTCTGTCCTACTTCCTCCCCTCTCTAACTCTGTCTGTCGGTCTATCTATCTGTCTGTCTGTCTGTCTCTCTATCTCCCTCCCTCTCTCTAAGCTCCTGTGTTTCGGTCTCTGTCTGTATTTGATGTCAGTCTCACCTAAACTCATTTTCTCCTTTTTTCTCTTTTTCTCTCCTTCCCTCTCTCCCTTTGTTTCTAACCCTTCACTTCTCCCTGCTTCCCTCTTTCTCTCTCTCCCTTCCTCCTTTCCTCTTCACTTTTCTCACCATCCCTCCATCCCTTCCTTTTCATTTCTCTCACCATCCCACCATCCCTTCCTCTTCACTTCTCTCACCATCCCTCCTTCCCTTCCTCTTCATTTCTCTCACCATCTCTCCCTCTCTTCCTCTTCACTTCTCTCACCATCCCTCCCTCCCTTCCTCTTCACCTTTTTCGCCCTCCCTCCATCCCTCCTCCCGCCTTCCTTCTCCCTTCTCCCCGAAAGCAGGACAGCTAATTTCATAGGAAGAAACAAATAATTTCTGTGACACTAATTCTCCTCCCAAGACGCACAAGGCTGGCGCTCCTCTCATTTTCCTTCTTCTCTCTCTTCTTCTCCTCCTCCTCCTTTTCCCTTTCCCCCTCCTCCTCCTTTTCCCTTTCCCCCTCCTCCTCCTTCTTCTTCTCCTTCTCCTTCTCCCTTTCCCTCTCCTCCTCCTCCTTCTTCTCCTTCTCCCTTTCCCTCTCCCTCTCCTCCTTCTCCTCCACCCCCCCTCTTCCTCTTTCACCTTCAAGCCAGGAGAACAATGCAAACTATGAGCGTTTCTTGGAATGATTGAGCAAAAAAATAAAGAACCTTTTGCTCAATTATAGATCTTTTATTTCATGTATTGAGTGCAAAAAGTGGATTTTCAGTTTAATTATAGAGATGATTTCATACGGTTATGGAATGAAAAGTTATATTTGTAGTCTATCTGTAGATCCAATTTCGATAAGAATGAAAAAAAATAATGGTAATCGTCATTTCATATAATTAATAATTTTGGTTTGAAAATATTTTCTAAAATCGATGAGGGAAAATGTTGATCGTTTCCAACAATTTTAAAGAGAAACCTTGCTTTTCAGTCTGTCTATAAGCACTGAAGTATGTTTATATCATTCTATATCACACGCAGATATAATGATAAAGGTAACAAAAATAATAGCCAATACTTCACTGATGGTAATTATGATCATATTCACATTAGTAATACCGGTGATGATAATGATGATGATGATGATAATGATAATTGCAATGACAATGACAATGGCATTGATGATAATGCCAAAGATGATCATGATAATTATGACAGCAACAGTAATAATCATACTAAAAATCAAGAACTTCCTCAGCAAACGACAACAAATAATAAAAAAACATGGATGAAGATAACAATCATAACAGAAACAAA
>NC_091578.1:7956055-7976055 GCF_042767895.1 Penaeus vannamei
ACACACACACACGCACAGGGAGACAGAGAGAGACACACACGCACAGGCAGACAGACAGACAGAGACACACACACACACACACACAGGCAGACAGACAGACAGAGACACACACACACACACGCACAGGGAGACAGAGAGAGACACACACACGCACAGGCAGACAGACAGACAGAGACACACACACACACACACACAGGCAGACAGACAGACAGAGACACACACACACACACGCACAGGGAGACAGAGAGAGAGACACACACGCACAGGCAGACAGACAGACAGAGACACACACACACACACACACAGGCAGACAGACAGACAGAGACACACACACACACACGCACAGGGAGACAGAGAGAGAGACACACACGCACAGGCAGACAGACAGACAGAGACACACACACACACACACACACACAGGCAGACAGACAGACAGAGACACACACACACACACGCACAGGGAGACAGAGAGAGAGACACACACGCACAGGCAGACAGACAGACAGAGACACACACACACACGCGCACAAGCAGACAGACAGACAGAGAGACACACGCACAGGCAGACAGACAGACTGACAGAGAGAGAGACACACACACGCACAGGCAGACAGACAGACAGACAGACACAGACACACACACACAGGCAGACAGACAGACAGAGAGACACACACACACGCACAGGGAGACAGAGAGAGAGACACACACGCACAGGCAGACAGACAGACAGAGACACACACACACACGCGCGCGTATATAGACATCGAAATAAATAAATAAATGAATAAACAACTCCACGTTTGCAACCCCCTTCCCCCCCGACCCCCATAATCCCAAACACACTTACATGAACACCGTCCTCCGCGTGCTCAGACACAGTGTTGCAGCCATGTGCATACTTTCTCGCATGTGTACACCTACTTGCACGTGAACATCTCCAACGTTTGTGTTTGTAGATATCTCCTCATACGTGTGCACCTTCTCGCATGTGCACATCTTCCCACACCACCTCGCACATGTACACCTCCTACAAACCCAGACTTCCTTGCCCATGTACCTAGTACACCCCACATGCCCATACCATCTCGCTCATGTACACACACACCTCCCCAAACTTCCTCGTCCATGCCATGTGCACCTCCATACATACCCACACACCTGTGTCTCTCGCACATGTACATACATACACGCACGAACACACACAAACACAGCCAGCCAGACAGACACACACACACACACAGACACACAGACACACGGACACAGACACAGGCACAGACACAGACACAGACACACGCACACGCGCACGCACGCACACACACGCACGCACGCACACACACACACACTCACACAAACACCCCCCCCCCACACACACACACACATACAACCCCCCCCTCCCCTCTCGCACGTGCAGCCCCTCCCGCACCCCGCCGCGCATACCTCCGGCGGTGCAGCTCCCCGCGCCCGAGGTACGAGTATAATCCATTTCGCGGCGCGCTACGGCCTCCTCCCGTGCCAGGGCGTCCGGCAGCCATTACGAAAGGGCCAGATGTAGCCCGGCGACGCGGAGACTCGAGGGGATCAGCGGAAATTAAGAAGATAAACGCGGTTTGGAGGAGGAGGTGCGCGCGCAAGACCCACGAGTCAAAACAGTGACCCGTGGGTTTGGGTCGCGAGGTTGCTTTGTTTTGATTTGTTTTTTATTCGATCGTTTTTTTTTGTTTTTATTCGCTTGTGTTTTATTTTTTCTGTTTTGTTTTGTTTGGCTGGGTTTTGTTTGTTTGTTTTTGGACGTTGTGCTTCTTTGTTTATCCTGTGTACTTCGCTTGTATTTTTTTTGTTTCGTTTGGCTGGGTTTTGTTTGTTTGTTTTTGGACGTTGTGTTTGTTTGTTTGTTCTGTGTACTTCTTTTGCTTTGTTTTTGTGATTTTTTTTTTACATCTTTAAAAAAAAAAATGTCTTAGTATTTACTTGTTTGTGTGTCTCGTTGGGATATTTGTTTTGTCGTTGTGTGTACTTGTGTTTTCTTTTCTATCTGTGTTTACTTGTTAGTTTCCATCACGGTTTTGTTAACTTCGTTTTTCCTTGCATGTGTGTTTTTTTATTTATCTGCATAATGATCTATTACTTCGATAATATTTTGCTTATCTATTCATATATATTTCTTAATTTTGCTGATTCATCTATCAGTCTATCTATCTCATTTATCAATTGATCTATCGACCATCCTCGAATATTCATACAAAGAAATTGAGACTGGCTTTGACATTTCTTACGAGGGGGGGGGGGACAAGAGGATGACTGGTGGAGTGAAGGGGGGGGGGCAGAGGAAAGAGAAAGGTGAAATGGAGAGGAAGAAGGCGGGAGAAAAAAGAGGAAGAGAAGAAAGAGGAAGATGATGAAGAGGAGGAAGAAGAGAAGGAGGAAGAAGAGAAGGACGAAGAGAAGGAGGAAGAAGAGGAAGAGGAGAAGGAAGAAGAGGAGGGGCAAGAAGAATAAGACGAGAAGGAAAAGGAGCGAGAATAGGAGGAAAAGAAAAAAGAAATGGGAGAAGAAAATGGGAATAATGATGAAGGGGAGAAAGACGAGGAAGAAGAGGGAAAAGAGGGGGAGAAGAAGGAAGAAGCAAAAATGGATGAAGATGAGGAAGAGAAAGACGAGAAATATTAAGATGAAGAGGAGGAAGAGCGGGAGGAAAAGGAAAAAAAAGGATGAATACAAGGAAGAGAAAGACGAGGAAGAAGAGGACAAAGTGAAGGAGAAGAAGGAAGAAGCAAAAGAGGAGAAGAAAGACAAGGAAGAATAAAATGAAGAAGAGGAAAAGGAAGAAGCAAAAGAAGATGAGGAGGAGAAAGACGAGGACGAAGATGAAGAGGAGGAAGAGAGAGGAGGAGTATAAAAGTCCTCGGCTCTTGACAGGAATGAGGAAGCTCCCCCCACGCGCGGCAGCTCTTTCCCTTGACAAAATATTCCCAAATCTGAAAAAAGGAGAGAGCAAAAAAAGAAAAAAAGAAAAAGAAAAAAAAAACGGAAAACTAAAAGTAAGTTAAAAAGAAAGAAAGAAAATAGAGAACTACGCGTAAGAAAAAAAAAATGAAAAGAAGAAAAAAGAAGAAAAAAAGTCCCTCCCCCCTCTCCCACCCCCACCCCCTCTCCCATCCCACGACGACCCCAGACGGAGGAGAGGGAGGCTGGGGGGGAGTTGGGTGATGGAGTGAGTGGAGTGAGGGGGAAGAAAAGGAAGTGGAATGGGGGAGGAAGTGGAGGGGGGCAAGGGGAATGGAGTGGAGGGAAGGGGAGTGAAGGGAACGAAAAGGGAGTGGAGTGGGGGGCAAGGGGAGTGGGGGCAAGGGGAGTGGAGGGGAGTGAAGGGGTCGAAAAAGGAGTGGATTGGGGAGCAAGGGGAGTGGAGAGGAGGCAAGGGGAGCGAAGTGGAGGGAAGGGGAGTGAAGGGACGAAAAGGGAGTGGAGTGCGGACAAGGGGGGGGCGGAGTGGGAGCAAGAGTAATGACATGAAGTAGAGAGGAGGATCGTAGATTGAGTGAGAGAAAGGGGTAATGAAGTGAAGGAAAGTGTGGGGATAGGGAATGGAATGGAGTAAAGTGGAGATTAATAAATTGGAGTGGGGTAAGGTAAGAGGATCAGAATTAAATTAGTGAAGTGGAGAAAAATGGGACGAGTGAATTGGAAGTGAAATGGGACGAATAGAGAGAAGTGGCATGCAATGAGCGGAGACTGCTGAGAGTGGAGTGAAGTGGAGTGAAGTGGAGTGAAGTGGCCCAAGACAAGCGGAGTAGGGAAAGAAAAATTGAATCAACCACAAAAAAATAAATAAAAAAATAAAAAAAATAAATACAATAAAAATAAAATAAATCAATAAATCAATAAATAAGAGAAATCAAGTGTCCCAAACAAAGTGACCTGCATCCCCCCGACGACCTTTAGCAGGGAGTGAGACGACCCAAGTGAAGGAAATAGGAAGAGAGGTAAAAACACACGAAGACAAGGGGGATGGTAGGAGGGGTTGAGGAGCAGGGGGCAGGGGGCAGGGGGCAGGGGGCAAGGGATCAGGGGGCAAGGAGGAAGGGGGCAAGGGGGCAAGAAGACGGTGCGATGTGAGGTGCAGTGACGGCGACACGTGTCCATGAGGGCGAGACTCCTTTGTGTCCCCCGTGCCAAGAATTCTGAACTGCTGCCGATCGGAAACCGCTTCGCAATGGACAAATAATGGGCGCTTTATCAGGGAGGGGGCAGGGAGGGTAGGAGGGGGCACGGGGGGGGAGGGGAGGAGAGGGAGGGAGGGTAGGAGGGGGCAGGGAGGGTAGGAGGGGGCACGGGGGGGAGAGGAGGGAGAGGAGGGTAGGAGGGGGCACGGGGGGGGAGAGGGAGGGAGGGGGAGGGGAGGGGGAGACGAGGGGGCACGGAGAGAGGGGGAGAGGAGGGGCACGGGGAGGGAGAGGGAGGGAGGGAGGGGGAAGGGGGGAGAGGAGGGAGGGAGGGAGGGGAAAGGGTAGGAAAGGAGGGAGGAGAGAGGGCTGGGAGAAGGGGGAGGGGAGAGGGGACAGATGGGAAGGAGGGATTTAAAAGAGTAGGTTTTATATATGTCTGATTTTTTTTAGTTTAGTTAAGTTTTGTTCGTTTGCCAGTGAGGGTAAACGTGAGAGGGTGAAGAAAAGGGGGGGGGGAGAAAGCGGTACTGATTTCCCAAATTTTCGCCTTTCTTCTTCCTTTAATGCAACACGCATGCCGTACATCTTCATATCATCATCACTTCTACTACTGCAATCACTATAACTATTATTGTTATCATCAGCAGCATCACTATCACCATCGTCACCACTATTATCATTATTAATATAAATCAATATCTCATCATCATCATCAATCTCATAACTATCTTTATCATCATCATCATCAATTTCATAATCATCTCTATCATCATCATCACCATCATCAATCTCGTAATTTTCTATCTTTATCATCATCCTCATCAATCTCATAACTATCATTATCATCCTCATCAATCTCATAATTATCTTTATCATCCCCATTATCACCAATCTAATAACTATCTTTATCATCATCACCATCAATCTCATAACTATCTGTATCATCACCATCATCATCATCATCAGTCTCATAACTATCTTTAGCATCACCATCATCATCAATCTCATAACTATCATCACCAATCTGATAATCATCTTTATCATCATCATCATCACCAATCTCATATCTCTATCATCACCATCCTCATCCTCATCACCTCAGCCTCCCCGTCCCTCAAATCACTTTCATCCGGTCCTATTCTCGCAAGCAAGCGACCCCATCGCACGCGGATTTACATTTCCTTTTCCCTCTTCCGAATATCGACCCGAACGGAAGGATTCCTTTGTTATAAGTCATTTCGCGCACGCAAATATCCTGCGGCACAAAGCACATAAAACACACACAAAGGAGGAGGAGGAGGAGGAGGAAGAGAAAGAAGATGAAGAAGAAAGATAAGGAGGTGGGGCAAGGGGAGAAGAGGAAGAAGAGGAAGGGGATAAAGGAGGAGGAGGAGGAGGAGGAGGAGGAGGAGGAGGAGAAGGAGGAGGAAGAGGAAGAATAAGAAAATTAAGAATAAGAAGAATAAGAATAAGAATAAGAAGAGGGGGAGGAGGAGGAGGAAGAGGAGGAAGTGGAGTAGGAGGAAGAAGAAGAGGAGGAAGAGGAAGAGGAAGAGGAGGAGGAAAGGGAGGAGGGACGAGGAGGAAAAGGAGAGGAAGGAGAAAGAGTTGCAGAAGAAAAAGCAGAAAAAAGAGAAGAAAAAAAAAACAAAGAAGAATGAGAAGAAGTAAAAAAAGGAAAAGAAAACAAAGAAGAAACATATGAACACGAAGAATGCAATTAACGATGCAAATAAAACGACGCGGTTTAGCAGAACTAATCTCCATCTAAAAGGATATCGAGAGAAATAAAGCTCAGACTTATTTTCGATTTTGATTTTACTATCATCATTATTACCAAAACAAAATTTCGACGCGACGAGAAACACTCTGCCTTGGAGCTAAAGCAGAAAATAAGTCACATGCTTTACTAGGTAAGAGGAAAGATGCGAATGAGGGGAGTGGGAAGGGGTGGAGGAAAGGGGAGAACGAAAGAGGGTGTAGAGAAAAGAGAAGACTGAGGTCAGTCACACACACACATACCTAAACAAAATGTCCACACATATTGTGTATGTATATATGTATGACTGTCTGTTTGCCACTCAGTTTATCTTCATTTTCCCCCCTCTCTTTTCTTCTAATTCACACAAACACACACACAAGGAGAGAGAGAGAGAGAGAGAGAGAGAGAGAGAGAAAGGAGAGAGAGAGAAAGAAGGAGAGAGAGAGAAAGAGAGAGAGAGAGAGAGTGAGAGAGAGAGAGAGAGAGAGAGAGAGAGAGAGAGAGAGAGAGAGAGAGAGAAAGAGCTATGCAATGGCACCATGTAACATATCCCCAAGAGAATTTCGATCGAGAGCGAAAGAAACATCTAGACAATTACAGAATCAGTCTCTCTCTCCCTCTCTCCCTTCCCCCTCTCTCTACGTCTCTACCTCTCTCTCTCCCTCTCCCTTCCTCCATCCCTCCATCCCTCCATCCCATTCCCTCTCCTTCTCATATATTTGTTCGTCCATCTATCTCTCAGCTTCTTCTATTTCTCATCCTCTCTTCTTCTATCCCTCTCTAATTCTTTCTCTTATTCCAACCTCTCCCCCTTCCTCCATCTCCATCCTTGTCTTCTTCAATCCCTCTCTTTCTTTCTCTTATTCCAACCTCTCCCCTTCCTCCATCTCCATCCTTCTCTTCTTCTATCTCTAATTCTTTCTCTTATTCCAACCTCTCCCCCTTCTTCCATCTCCATCCTTCTCTTCTTCTATCTCTCTATTTGTTTGTCTTATTCCACCCTCTCCCCCTTCCTCCATCTCCATCCTTCTCTTCTCCTATCCCTCTCTTTCTTTCTCTTATTCCAACCTCTCCTCCCTTCCTCCATCTCCATCCTTCTCTTCTTCAATCCCTCTCTTTCTTTCTCTTATTCCAACCTCTCCTCCCTTCCTCCATCTCCATCCTTCTCTTCTCCTATCCCTCTCTTTCTTTCTTTTATTCCAACCTCTCCCCCTTCCTCCATCTCCATCCTTCTCTTCTCCTATCCCTCTCTCTTTCTTTCTCTTATTCCAACCTCTCCTCCCTTCCTCCATCTCCATCCTCCTCTCCTCCCACGCTCATCCCCTGAAAAAAAAAGGAGTCACACGGAGACAAATATATAAAAGATGTCTGATATTTGAAAAGCGTTCCTGGGTGGCCCGAGCCGCACCAGCTGACCGCAGTCGTCATACCGGCCAGACCGAGACCACGAGATCCTACCCCGTCCCCCCATTCCCCTCCCCCTCCTTCTCCGTCCCTCCCTCCGCCCCACCTCTCTCTCTGTCTCTGTCTCTCTCTCTCTCTCTCTCTCTCTCTCTCTCTCTCTCTCTCTTTCTCTCTCTCTCTCTCTCTCTCTCTCTCTCTCTCTCTCTCTCCCTCCTCCTCTGTTGTTCTTTCTGCCTTCTCTTCCTATTTTCTTTCCTCATCTTCTCCCTCTTTCTCTTCCCTCCTCCCCTTAACCCCTTCCCCCTTTCCCTATGCCCCTATCATCTTCCTACCCCCCTCTCCCCCATCCCTTCCATTCCCCCCTACTCCTCCTTCCTCCTCCCCTCCCCAACCACAATCCACCATCGTTGGGAGGAATGAGGGAGAAGATGAAAATAGGGAAGGAATGAGGGGGAGGGAAATGAAAATAGGGAGATATGAGGGAGAAGAAGTTGAAATCGGAAGGAATGAGGGAGAAAGAGATGAAAATAAGGAAGGAATAAGGGAGAAGAAGATGAAAATAGAGAGGGAGGGAGGGCGGGAGAGAATAAGGCGATGCGAAAAACAGTCAATAAGGCTTAATTGACTTTTTTAACGAGCAATTAGATTTCAGTTGAGTCTGGGTTTCGAGGTGTGTTAGTATGGAGGCAGCGGCAGCCTGAAGAATGCGGGAGGAACATTCTTAGGGCGTTTGTTTACATTGGGAAAGAACTCGGACGGCAGAAAACGGGGGGAGAAGGGAGGGCGGAGGAGATAGGGGAAGGAAGAAAGGGGAGAGGGGAAGGAGTGGGAAGGAGTGGGAAGGAGGGGAGAGTGGGAAGGGGAAGGGGAAGGGAAAGAGGGAGGGGAAGAAAAGGGGAAGGGGAATGGGAAGGAAAGAGGGGAGGGGAAGCAGAAGGGGTAGACGGGTGAAGGTCTGACATTGTGTACGATACAACCTCAGTTCATATCTATCTATCTATCTATCTATCTATCTATCTATCTATCTATCTATCTATCTATCTATCTATCTATATATGCGCCATCGCACTCTCTTCCAAAAGCCAAAATATCAACCCCCACCTAAAAATAATACCAATAAACAAAACGAGACAAGAATTCCCAGAATGTCTACGTTTCCGATTAAAAAAAAGGGGAAGATATTTAAGGGCAAGAGAAAAATCTAGAGCAAATAAATACGAACGCGAGAGAAGAAAAAAGTAAAAGAAAAATATCATAACCCCGCGGGAAGTTGGCGAGCGAGAGCAGTTGCCGGCGGCAGCTGGACCGAGATCGTCCGCGCCTTACAACTCATGCCAATAAGTAGACAATACTCGCAAAATTACCTCCCTATCATCCGCGGGCCAGAGAGGGAGAGGGAGACGGAGAGGGAGAAGGTGAGGGAGAGGGGGAAGGTGAGGGAGAGGGAGAAGGTGAGGGAGAGGGGGAGGGGGAGGGAGAGGGAGAAGGAGAGGGAGAGGGGGAAGGTGAGGGAGAGGGAGAAGGTGAGGGAGAGGGGAAGGTGAGGGGGAGGGAGAAGGAGAGAGAGAGAGAGGGAGAGGTGAGGGAGAGGGAGAAGGGAGAAAGAGAGGGAGAAGGAGGCAGACGGAGAGGGAGAAGGAGAGAGAACGACAGAAAAAGGGAGATGGAAGGAGAGAGAAAAGAGAAAGAATGAGCAGGTAAAGGGAGTGGGATGGCGAGAAGGGAGATAATGAGAGAGAGAAAGAGAGAAGGAGACGAGACGAGACGAAAAGAGAGAGAGAGAGAGAGAGAGAGAGAGAGAGAGAGAGAGAGAGAGAGAGAGAGAGAGAGAGAGAGAGAGAGAGAGAGAGAGAGAGAGAGAGAGAGAGAGAGAGAGAGAGAGAGAGAGAGAGAGAGAGAGAGAGAGAGAGAGAGAGAGAGAGAGAGAGAGAGAGAGAGAGAGAGAGAGAGAGAGAGAGAGAGAGAGAGAGAGAGAGAGAGAGAGAGAGAGAGAATCGCGGGCGTTGTTGCTATCAAAAGACAGCAAAAATGGCCGCGCGCCCGCCTTCCAACACAGGCGTGGCGCAACTGCGTCGATCAGTCGATATTTAGGGCCTCAAATGGCGCCCCCGTTGTTTAGGTCTATATTCGTTTTGATTTTTACATAAAATGGCGTGAGGAGAATTCGGACCCTGGGTATCCTTGGCACGCGGCCGGTGTATAATGAACCTCCGACAAGATTATTCTAATTCTCTTCACATAGTAAATATACTGCATCGGTCCTCGGCGGAGACAGAGCCACGGCCGGCGCGGGTCTCCTCCGCGGCGCATTAGCATCGGCGATATCGACGATTTTATTTATTGTTGCTTCCCTTCTGTCTCCGTCCGTTGGGCCGTTTCTCTTCTTCGCCTTGGCACTGCCCGGCTCTTTGCTTCTTGGGTGTTCCATGCGCTCACTCTCACTCTGGTTCTCTCTTCTCTTCTCTTCTCTCTCTGTTTCTGTCTGTCTGTCTGTCTGTCTGTCTGTCTCTCTCTCTCTCCCTTCTCTTTTCCGTTCCCCTTTCCGTTCCCCTTCCCCCTCCCTCTCCCTTCCCCTTTTCCTTCCCTCCCTCCCCTTCTCCCTTCCCCTTTTCCTTCCCCCACCCCCCTCCTCCCTCTCCCCCTCCCTTCTTCATCCCACCAAACCCAGCCCAAAAGAACTGAAGCCCGACCGCAAGCCGCCCCCCAAAGCCCCCGGACCCGAGGCGGGCGGGTGGCGTCGACCGGGCCGCGCTCCCTCGCCGCCGCCGCCACGGCCATAATTGATATTCATAAGGCATTGAAATCACTTGTGTCTGACGCTCCCTCGCCCCTCTCGCTCCCGCTTTATGGCGGCGCCCGGACACGCCGCTGGAAACTAGACAGTATGTATGTGTGTGTGTGTGTGTATACATACATACATACACACACACACACACACACACACACACACACACACACACATATATATATATATATATATATATATATATATATATATATATATGTGTGTGTGTGTGTGTGTGTGTGTGTGTGTGTGTGTGTGTGTGTGTGTGTGTGTGTGTGTGTGTGTGTGTGTGTGTGTGTTATATATTATAGATAGATAGATAAATAGATACGGATATAAATAGACAGATTTGTGCGTGTGTCTGCGCGGGCATATACACCCTGATATTCTTAATTTACTTTTACATAAATATGTATCTACAGTATAGTTAACCATATCTATCTATTCGTTTTTCTATCTACATGTTTGCGTGCATGTCTCTGTGTATGCGTTTCGTATTTAGAGAATATGAACCTAAGTGTTAGAACAAGAAACTTATCGCACAAACGGCCAATCAAAACTTAAATAATCGATGGACAGAGGCAGCAACAACACCCCCCTCCCCGCTTCCCCTCCTCCCTCCCCCCCCCACTCCCCGCTTCCCCTCCTCCCTCCCCCACTACCCCCTCCCCGCTTCCCCTCCTCCTTCCCCCACTGCCACCCCTCCCCACTCCTCCTTCCCCCACTATCCCTCCCGCTTCTCCTACTCCCTCCCCACTATCCCCCCACTCCCCGCTTCCCCTCCTCCCTCCCCACTTCCCTCCCTCCTCCTCCCACTATCACCCCTCCCCTCCTCCCTCCTCCCTCTCCCGCTATCACCCCTCCCCGCTTCCCCTCCTCCTTCCCCCACTACCCCCTCCCTCCCTGCATCATGGTAGAGGTATGCAGGCTCAGCAACAGGTCCTTCCTCCTCTTATCATTATTGTCTTCTTCTTCTTCTTCTTCTGCTTCCTCACCCTCCTTTCCTTCTTTTTCTTTTTCATCTTCCTCTTCCTCTTCTTCCGTTTCCCTTCTCTTTCTTTTCTTCATACTTTTTGGTATATATTTAGAGGGGGAGAGAGAAGATAGAAAGAGAGAGAGATAAGAAAGAGAGGGAAATAGAAAGAGTGAAAGAGAGAGAGAGACAAGGCGTCAAAGAGAGAGAGAGAATGAAAGGGAGTGAGAGAGAGAGAGAGAGAGAGAGAGAGAGAGAGAGAGAGAGAGAGAGAGAGAGAGAGAGAGAGAGAGAGAGAGAGAGAGAGAGAGAGAGAGAGAGAGAGAGAGAGAGAGAGGAAACAGGAAGAGAAAATAGTGTCTACCTTTCACTGTGGCTAACAGGTGTGCAAACAATGAAACAGATTTTTTTTTGCTCACTTGTTTTCTATTTTTCTAAAACCCTTTTTTTTCGTTTGCGAGAAATAAATCGCACTTTTTTCACTTGTCGAGTGATTCTAACCCTCCCCCCTGACCTCTACCCCCTCCCTTCATACACTACATTCGAACATTCTTCATTCTATGATTTTTTCTTCTTTTTTCACTCTTTCCATTTCTGTCGCATATTTTCACATATTGCTTTTTTTCTTCCCTCTTCTTTATTTCTTTTATCCTCTTCCATTATATGGTATCTACCATTTCACTCGATATCATGTTAACTCACTCTCTCTCTCTCTCTCTCTCTCTCTCTCTCCCTCCCCCACCCCTCTCTCTCTCTCCTCTCTCTCCCTCCCCCCTCTCTCTCTCTCTCTCTCTCTCTCTCTCTCTCTCTCTCTCTCTCTCTCTCTCTCTCTCTCTCTCTCTCTCTCTCTCTCTCTCTCTTACTAAATTCCTATTTTATATATACATTTTTATCATTGCGCCTATAATCTACCTTCTTATTATCTCCATAAAATCTCTTATGCACTTTTATTCCTATCATATCACTTCTATATTTGTTTCTCAGGCCTTCTCTCTTACTCTGTCTTACTCAATTCACACGATATATTTCCCTCCTATTACTCCATCTACAGCTGTTTTAGCTCTTTCTCACCCTCCACCTCTCTCTTTCTCTTATCCTATTAAATATCCATTATATATTTTCCCTTTGCCATATTTTCTTTCCTCTGTCTGTGTGTGCCTTCTGCATTCTTTATTACTGTTTCTATTATATATTTCCCTCTGCAATTTTCCCTCTCCATTTCCCTCCATCTTACATCTTCCCTCACATAATTTCCCCTATATAAACACATATTTTTTCATTCCTTCCCTCTTCCTCAACTTCCATTACATATTTTCTCTCTGTTATTTATTTATTCACTCTCTTTTCCACCATCTTACATTTTCCTTCACATTATTTCCCCATGTAAACACTTCTTTCTCTCTCCCTCTCTCTCTCTCTTTTACATAACTTCCATTATATATCTGAATTTTCCCCTCTGTCATTCCACTAAAATTTGTTTCTCTCTCTTTTCCTTCATCTTACATTCTCCCTCACATCCTTTCCCCTACATAAACAATTCTTCTCCCATTCCTACTCTCTCTCTCTCTCCCTCTCCCTCTTCCTCTCTCTCTCTCTCTCACTCAGTTTTCATTATATACCTGTACTTTCCCCCTCTGTCATTCCACCTATAGCCTCTCCCTCTTTGTCACAGTACGCGTTTCCCATTGGTGATTTACCAGCTAATAAAGCAAGGAAGGTGACATTCTTCATTAACTGTGACATGCCAAGTATCTAGAGCTGCGGTACCAACGGCAGACGACCCAATCACATTCCTTCTGCAGGTTATTTTGGCGACGATTTGCTGCTTTTCCTCTCTCTCTCTCTCTCTCTCTCTCTCTCTCTCATCTCTCCCTCTCCTTCTCCGTCTCTCTCTCTCTCTCTCCCTCTTTTCTATGTCTTTCTTTTCTTTCTCTCTTTCCTATGCCTCTTTCTTTTTTCTCTAACTTTTCTATGTCTCTTTCTTTTCTAACTTTCCTATGTCTCTTTGTTTTATTCCCACTCTCTTCGCTCTTCCTCCTCCTCCTCCTCTTTACTCTTCCTCTTTATCGCCTTACTCCTCCTCTCCCTTCTACTTCTTCTCTTCGTCCTACACCTAATTCTCTTCCTCCTCATTGATTTCATCATTACTTCTTCGTTCTCTTCTTCGCGTTTTTTCTTTTCCCGGCAAATATCTTTCGAAAAATTTCTTTCCCTCATTCTTATCTCTCTTTCTCTATCTCTTTGTTCTACTCTTCGTATTCAATTATTATTGTTTTCTAATATTTTTCGTATATTACATATTTCTTTTATCCGCTTCTATCCTTTCTTCTCCCCATCTACTCCTATCCATCTCATTCTATCCCCTCTTCTCCTGTCATTCCCCTTTCTATCCAATTTCCTCTTTTCCTTCCTCTCATTCCTTCTCTTTTTCATTCTCTTTCCCTTTCTCCGTTCCTTAACTTTCCCTCCTTCTCCCATTCCTCTCTATCCCTCCTTTATCCCTTTACTCCTCACCATACTCTTATTTTGCCTTCCTCATGTCTTTTCTCATTTCCATTCCCTTCCCTTCCCTCCTCTCCATCCCGCTCCCCTTCTCGCCTTTCTTTCTTCTTCTTCTCCCCCTCCCTTTTTCTCGTCCTCCTCCTCCTTCCTTTCCCTCGCCCTACTCCTCTTCCATTTCTCCCCATCTTCCTTTTCTTTCCTTTCCCCATCCTCTTCCTCCATTTCTCCAGTCCCCTCCGTCCGCCTGCTCCTCCTCTTTCCCCCGTCCTCCTCTTTCCTCGTCCTCCTCCTCCTCCATTTCCCCAGTCCTCCTCCTCCTCATCTTTCCCTCGTCCTCCTCCTCTTTCTCCCGTCTTCTTCCTCCTCCATTTCCCCCCTGCTCCTCCTCTTCCTCCTCCCTTTCCCTCCTCCTCCTCCTCCCTTTCCCTCGTCCTCCTCCTCCTCCCCTTCCCCCGTCCTCCTCCTCCTCCATTTACCCCGTCCTCCTCTTTCCTCGTCCTCCTCGTCTTCCTTCTCTTAACGCTCTCCCCCCGACGCTAAAATTATCGATATAACCCTGGTGTGTGAATGCCTTGTATCGTTGTCTGATCGCCACGACCTTTTGTCTTCTGTTTTCGTCTGTTTATTTTTCCCCCTCTCTGACCGACTGAATTCTGACTGTATGCCTGTCTGTCTGTCTATCTATTTATCTATCAGTCTATCTATTATATCACATCCGACAAAGACAACATACCCAATCATAAGCAACAATACATTTTTTTAACGACTACCAATCGTCTGCCACTAATCACCTGTTGGATATGAAAACATTTATCCCCTTCCGCAGTATTCATTTTCCCCGAAATTCAAAAGAAGCACACCCTAAAAAAATGCAGATGGAGTGACTGCACAGAATCACTTCCAAACGCATGTAATTTCTATCTTCTTTCGCCGAAAAGAATAATATTGGCAGAGGAAACAGCGGAGTACGAAACGATCCGCCAGGCTGGTCAAATTTATCGTTAGTCACCTTCCAAGATTGCTAAGTAAAACGGATAAAATGAATGAAAGAAAACGGTACAAGATCGAAGGAAAATGGGATACTTCATTCCAATACCTGTTCACTATCCTATTTTTTTTTTCTTTTCTTACAGGAAAGTCCTCTTCAAAGCTGTTAAACTATTATTGCGAATCACTTTTTTTATTCCTATCTTTCTAAGTATTACCAATATCAATTTCATTTTCACTAACTTCATCATGATCGCTAAATGGCATCACTCACTCGAACACGTGTTCTGACCCAGACTTCGGCTTCAAAGCAGCGGAGCCACTCGCCTCGAACGAATCTCGATACTAACTCCCCAACATCAGTTTACGGGGCCATATACTTTAACCATTAATTACACAAAACGCTGACGTACCAGGAAATCGTATATACTTCTATAAACAACGACATAATCAGGGAATCTGTACTCAGTTGAAATTTCAAACGCTCGAGCCAAAAGACATCCGAAGTATTTCCACAGAGTCTTGTTTGATTTGACCCAACATTAAAATAAGGCTGAAGCTCTAATTGCAACAATAAGGACACGGACGCCTGCCAGAGCGCTTGTTGCGAAGGTGAAGGTTTTAGTAATGGTTATATTGGGAGATGCAGTCGCGCTGGTAACTCTGTTTGGATTGATGGAGGTCCAAGTCACCGCCGGAGTTTTTCTATCGATTTGTGTCATTATCATTATAATAGTAACAGATTATCATTAATGCTATTATAATTTTGTGGATGTTATTAACATTATTACCAATATTAATATCATGATTACAATTATCATGATTATCAATATTATCATTACCATTATTATTACAGTCATTATTACCATTGGTTATCATTATCATTTTTGTTATTGTTACTAGCAGTGTTAGTCATCTTCCTCATCATTATCATAAGTTTTAGCTTTTTGCGGACATGACCTATTCCTTCTCCTAAATGAGTAATTGATTCATAAAACTGACGAATAAAAAGACCAGTAAAACACATTCGTTAATCCCTTTAATGAAAAAGCCCCCCCCCCCCCCCCCGCCCCCTCTCGTTTTCCCCGAGGCGTTTTAATCCCGAAGCACAGCTCTTTCAGCCTTTGATTTATCCCGCTGTGTTTGGAGCTTTCATCTGTCACTGCCAGCCTCCCTCACTGCAGCATCCAGCAGCTTGCAGCATGAGCTTAATCTCTTGCAACTTCCTGTACTCTCAAATCCATTACCTCGTTAACTGACATCCACTCGAGCCTTGACGCTGGCTTGGCACCTGCAGCGCCCCCTGCGAGCACCTACGCCATCGCCTGCTCTCCCATTAGCGCTATCAGGTCAATAAAGTTCAAAAGTCTATTCCGGCCGTTATCATCTCCCATCTTCGTCCCCTTATAAATATTCTCATCGGGGGAACCTTTTCAAAATAACGCAATCTCAGACGCACTGGAAGTCGACGTACCAACGGAGGCGCAGCACGTCATCGAGAACGGCGAAACGTCTGGGTCATCGCCGGGCCGTTCCCTCGACGCAGGGCCGCGCATCCCGCATCGCCGGCGCTATAAACGGCCTGTTAAGTCGCAAATAATGAGTCCCCGTTAACATCTTTTTATTTTTAAACCTCCTCGCGGGCCGCGACACGCCGGTATCCCCCTCATTGCTAGGCGGGGGGAGGAGGGGGGGGGCACTCAGATACTGGCCATCACGCTGAAAGGAACTAGGTATCATCTTATTCTTCTTTATTTCTGTGAAGTCGAGAATAAATGAGAATAAAAGAGATGGGGAGGAGGAAGGGGGAATCCAATGCTAGTCATTACACCCAAATAAACATGGTATCATCTTTCTCTCTCTTCTTTTTATACCCATTGAACTTGCTTCGAATCGAAACAGAAGGAGAATGAAACGTGGGACACAAACCCTCGAAGAACACGATATCCTCCTTTTCTCTCCTAACACACCTATTTCAGGCAGGGAAATAAAGGAAAGCGAAGAGTTCCTAAATCAGCAACGAATCGTTAGTAATCCCCACTGCGGTCTCGGTGACCCTTTTAATAACAAGAAGGAGCCTCAAAAGACGTCCCTTCGAGCTAGCTGCATCTCCTCTTAATTCGCACGACGGACGAAGGACGAGGGACGAAGGACGAAGGACGAAGGACGAAGGACGAGGGACCACGGACGGGCGCCGAGAGATCCCCTTCATCCGAACCTGTCTCTCGGACTCTACGCCCCGTCCCCAACACCCGTGGCCGTTCTACAACACGCCCGAGGACGCATCGAGGAAAGGACAAAAGCCGCTACGATATGAGCCATGAACAGCATTTCAAAGGACTGCCGGAAACTCGCGGGAAACCACTCCAGGATGATCCAAACTTTGACGAATTTCTGCGCTATTTCTTCCTTGAGGAGAGGGCTCGGCAGAAGACGGAAAGGAGAGAGCGAGATGATGATGAAACAGGGAAGAGAAATACGAAATGAAGACGATCATACATACATGAATTAGAGATGAGCCAAAAATATAATTAATACAAGAGACAAATATCCTGCTCGGAGAAATTAAACTTCCAGAACAGAAGAACAAACAAACAAGCAAACAGAAGTGACGTGTGTCCAAATGTGAAATAAGTCCAAATGGGAAATAAAACGCGAACACACCAAAGAAGGAACAACAAACAAACTGTGCTGTTTCGAGCCAGACCATATACTCCTCTTCACGTGCTAAAAACTGATGATGACTCGTCAAGATCGAAATGTCATGATTTTATTTTTTTATTTTCTATTTCTTCCTATATTTATTTCTTACTGTTCCTTTCTTTAGACACCGACTATATCATACGTGTTTTTAGTCCACGATCATACTTAACACAAGTGACAAACCCTCCTCCTTACGCCCATTCACACCCACGACGTCGCTGCAAGTGGATCGCACTCTCCGGACATCACCGAGAGAGTAGCGTAACTAATGGCGACAAGGAACTCTAGTCACGTGACTGCTGATGTTCTGGTCACGTTAAGCCCCCCCCCCCCATCCTCCCCCTTCCCCTAGATGACTAAGGCCTACTTGTATCCAATGACTTAGAACCCCCCTCCCCCCCCTAGGACCCCCACCCCTCCCTCCCCTCACCTCTAGGACCCCCTCCCGACCCCTCCCTCCCCCCGTGCGAACCTCCATTCATTAACCTATTAGATGAGGGATTCTTGCTTATATCACGGAACACTGATTGTCACCAGCACTTCCGCTCTTTGTGAAGCGTCATTAGCTGCAAACCGATACAAATTGTAACTGTAGGTGACCGTAAGAAATGGACGAAAAACAAAGTGAAAAAGAGACACTCGTTATTGTGTATATCTATCTGTATATAAAAAAAAAAGAATGAATAAATAAATAAACAAAACAAATAAATGAATAAATAAATATATAAACAAAGCAAATAAAGGAATAAATAAACAAATACACACACACACACACACACACACCCTTGACAATTCCAAAAGAAACACGCACACACAAGTCAACAGCACAGCACCTCATCGAAAAAAAAAAAAAAAACTTTTACAATCCTCGCAGACACAGACAAAAGCGAATCCTGCACAACGTCAGTTTATTACAAAAAGGCCGTCATAAAGAAACCGTCTAATATTTCATTATATGGCGGGAGATATGCGGTCGTGTGGAGCGCACAATATACGGTTTAATTATTCCCTTTTTATTGCTTGAAGATCCACTTCCGCCTGCCTCTTGGGAATCGGTCGCTTATTGTGCCGGGGAGGACAAAGGTATATGGCTGTATTGTCTTCCTTTCACTGAGAGAGAGAGAGAGAGAGAGAGAGAGAGAGAGAGAGAGAGAGAGAGAGAGAGAGAGAGAGAGAGAGAGAGAGAGAGAGAGAGAGAGAGAGAGAGAGAGGGAGGAAGAAAGAGGGAGGGGAGAGAGAGAGAGAGGAGGGGGGGGAGAGATCGAGAGAGAGATCGAGAGAGAGTGTGAGGGATTGTAGATTAAGGAAGAAAGAAGAAGAAGGGAGAGGAGATTGTGTGGGGGAGGTTCAGGTGGATTGGGGGTAGGGGGAAGAGGGGGAGGGGGAAAGAGTTGAGAAGGGTCGAGGGGGTGTTATGGGGAAGAGGGGGTTAAGAAGAGTTAAAGGGGGGAGGGATAAACTTGAGAAATGTCAAAGTATGTCAGGGGAGGAGAGTAGAGAGAGGGTTGAAGGGGAGGAGGGGGAGGGGAAGGCTGAGGAGTTTCGAAGGGAGAGGGTAGGGGTATGGGTTAAGAGAGGGGAAGGGGAGGGGGAAGGGGAAGGAGAAGAGATAGGGGGGGCGGAGGTCTAAGGGGAAGAGGAGGGGGAGAGGGGAAGAGGAGGGGGAAGGGGAAGAGGAGGGGGAAAGGGGACGGTAAGGGAAGGGGGAAGGGGAAGAGGAAGGGGAAAGGGAAGAGAAGGAGGAAAAGGGTAAGGTAAGAGGAAGGGAAAAGGAAAAGGGGAAGAAGATAGGGAAGTATATGGGGAGGAGCAGAGGAGGGCTAAGGGTAAGGGGAAGAGGAGGGGAAGAGGAGGGGGAAGGGGAAGAGGAGGGGGAAGGGGAAGGAGAGGGGGGGGAGGTGAACGTTCCCCGCCACTGCAGGTTTGGTTCTTTGCTATTGTGTCTGGTTCTTTCGTGTGTGTAAAAAGGCCGCTTTCCTATTGTGTGCGTGTTTGGCTCACTTCGCCAAACATTGAGGCTAATGGATATTCATCATAATTCATCATCCATGGTAATGTTAATATTATTATTAACATTATCATGATCATATGTAGTTAGTCGTAGTATTATCATTATTGCTAATTATTACTATTATTATTATTTTCATTAGTATTATTATAACCACCATCATTAGTATTATTATCAAATTAACCTTATCATTATCACCATCAATATCATTACTATATTATAATCGTCATCATTGCAATTATGATTATCATTATCATTATCACCATCGCAATCATCATCAATATCATTATTCACATTACTGTATTTATTAGTATCATTACCATTACCATAATCATCATTAAAAGTGTACTGTTGCCACCTTCAATAATAACATAATAACATAACAGAAGACCAAACACAACACAAGATATTTTTGTAAACTCGATTTCAAATGTAAGAAGGTGGTTGAGGAAGAGGAAGAAGAGGAAGAGTAGGAGAAGAAGAAAGGAGAGGAGAAGGAGAAGGAGAAGAAGAAGAAGAAAAGAGAGGAGAAGGAGACAAAGGAGAAAGAGGAGGAGGAGGAGTAGCAAAAGCGGCAGAGGGTGGAGGAAGAGGGAAAAGAAATGTGGAAGATACCGACGATGATAAAAAAGAGACGAAAAAAGAAGACGAAGAACAAGAAACATTGTCCCAACGTGTAGGAAGTCACCTCCCCCCTTCCCCTCCCTCCC
>NC_091578.1:7981055-7988555 GCF_042767895.1 Penaeus vannamei
TTCCCCGTTCTCCTCCCCCATTCCCCCTCCCTCTTTCTCCTCCGCCAGTCCCCCTTCCCCTTTCATCTCCCCCAGTCCCCATTCCTCTTTCTCCTCCGCCAGTCCCCTTTCCCCGTTCATCTCCCCCATTCCCTCTTCCCTTTCTGCTCCCCCATTCCCCCTCCCTCTTTCTCCTCCGCCAGTCCCCCTTCCCCTTTCATCTCCCCCAGTCCCCATTCCTCTTTCTCCTCCGCCAGTCCCCTTTCCCCGTTCATCTCCCCCATTCCCCCTTCCCTTTCTCCTCCCCCATTCCCCCTCCCTCTTTCTCCTCCGCCAGTCCCCTTTCCCCTTTCTCCTCCCCCATTCCCCCATCCCCTCTCTCCTACTCCTCCACGGCCACCCTCTCCTTCGCCAACTCCCCTTCCACTTTCCTCAGACACCCTAAAGCCAGCTTATAATCATATCAACAACTTAGAATAGGATTTCAAGAGGACGAATTCAAATCTAAATGAAAACTTTGCAAATCAAACCTCAAATTCCAAGTTTATACCAAAGATGGCGGCTTCACACTCAGAACGACGAATGATAATCAAAACGACCCAAAAGACGACTTATAACCTCACGACAAAAGCCAAAGGCGACCACTTGGCAGGGGGAGGCGAGGGGGCGAACATCTTAAAAATGCCTTGAGAGCGAAAGTGAAGAGTGATGCCATTTCTTAACTTAGAAAAAAAAACATATAACAAAAGAGAGCGAGTGAAAAAAAATGTATATTGAGAGGGATAAATATCATAAATAAATACATAAACATGTATAAAATATATGTATATATATATAGTCACCTTCACTCTCTAGTGGCCTAAAAGCCCAGATGGAAATCTAAATAAAAATACATATGGTAGAAAAACTTTAACTTTTTCTCCCTTCCCTTTTTTTGTTTACATTGCTGCGTTTGAGGGCGAGTGTATATAAATATTTCTATTGTTGGCTACTTCGTGTTAAATCATTGTCAAATGCCCGGAATTTTCGGCGATTTCGGGATGATTTCAAGGAAAACAAAACAAAACTTGGAGACGTTTTGGGAAATGGTCGCGAGGACGAACACGCACGCGCGTGCGCAGAACCCCACATATGCTGACATAAATGGCTATGGTGCATGAGGTGGATACATACTGGTGGATGTACTACGTCTTCCTTTGTGTCTTTGTCTCTGTCTGTCAGCCTCTCTCTCAAATATAAATACATATATATAATAATATATATACACATACATACACAATGTTAGTATATATATATATATATATATATATATATATATATATATATATATATATATATATATATATATATATACATATATATATATATATATATATATATATATATATATATATATAGTGAGTGAGTGAGTGAGTGAGTGTGTGAGTGTGTGTGTGTGTGTGTGTGTGTGTGTGTGTGTGTGTGTGTGTGTGTGTGTGTGTGTGTGTGTGTGTGTGTGTGTGTGTGTGTGTGTGTGTGTGAGTGAGTGAGTGAGTGAGTGAGTGAGTGAGTGAGTGAGTGAGTGAGTGAGTGAGTGAGTGAGTGAGTGTGTGAGTGTGTGAGTGAGTGAGTGAGTGAGTGAGTGAGTGAGTGAGTGAGTGAGTGAGTGAGTGAGTGAGTGAGTGAGTGAGTGTGTGTGTGTGTGTATATCGTTTTATACATATTTATATGTATATATATACATATATATGTATATAAATACGTACATATATACATAAACACACACACACATATATAAACAGATTTGCATACATATGTACATACATACATATACACACACAACACACACATACACACACACACACATACATACATGCATACATACATACATACATACATATATATATATATATATATATATATATATATATGTATGTATATATATATATATATATAAATATATGTATATATGTACATATATATGTATATTATATATATATATATATATATATATATAAACATTATATATATATATATAAACATATTATATATATATATATATATATATATATATATATATATATATATATATATATATATATATATATATTCACACACACACACACACACACAGTCCATCTGGATCCAGAGGATGCGAGAGAGAGAGAAAACGAAGCAGCGCAACGGGCAAAAGAAAACCAAACAAACGATGGCGACCAGAGACAAACACACAAACAAATCCAACCCCCCCCCCTCAAAAAAAAGGGGGGGGGGCAGGGACCAAGCTTTCATCAATAAGAGATCCTCACGTTCGACGCCCAGAGAAGAAAAGAAAAAAAGGGCATCGTCGGCAGAACGAACACTCGTGAAATGAGGCAGCGGGATTTATTGCGTTACGACGTTCCATCGCATTTTGTGTGATTTTTTTATCAACTTTTTGCTCTATTTTTTTGTTCTTTTTCAACTATTTACTTTCTTTTTATCTCCTTTCTACTTTTTATTTCTAATTTATCCTTTTTATTTTTTTTCTGTGTTACTTTTTCACTATTCTATCACGGCATTTCGTTTGCTGGAAGCAGCAGGAAGTCGTATAACAGGAAAGATGAAGGAAAGAAGAGGAGGAGGAGGAGGAGAAGAAGACGATGCGGAAGAGGAAGAAGAGGTCGTATCTTTATTAGAGCATCAATCAATGCCTTATCAAATGTGTTGACGATTTGGTTTGGGTTCGTATCTTGTTTATCATTTCACCAACACAATAAAGGCTACATTAACACATACCGCTATATTTTCGTTATTCAGTTATTAGTTTTCGTAAACAATCGCTACACTTACTACAGCTACCAACCAAACACCGTCTTGAAACGTGAAATAATCCTTGTTTCAACGGCTTATTCCCAACCCATGGCCAGACTCAGCCAAACAAAACCCTCAGCGCGAAATTCAAAACTGATTCGAAACTCTGTTTGCTTCACCGCCGGACGCTTCGAAACAAGACTCGTTCTGAGGCCGCGTTTTAACCAAATACTGAAATGATATTCGGAACGTGGAGATGATCGGTTTTATCGCCTCTCTCTGTGTTCACTTTCGACTACGTATACTGCATATATTAACTACTATCTTTAAACATATGTAAATGTGTTCATGTGTAAATGTGTATGTATATATCTATATCTATCTATCTATCTATCTATCTATCTATCTATCTATCTATCTATCTATCTATCTCTCTCTCTCTCTCTCTCTGTCTCTCTCTCTCTCTCTCTCTCTCTCTCTCCTCTCTCTCTCTCTCTCTCTCTCTCTCTCTCTCTCTCTCTCTATATATATATATATATATATATATATATATATATATATATATATTATGCATTGTCTTTAAGCACACTGTGTAATAGGAACAGGTAGTACAGATATGATCACGCAATGTTGTGTTTAAAATAATTATGATGTATATTAGAAAATGCGTTTACAATGATGTCGTTAAAATGGTGATGTAAGGATTATTTTCTCACCATATCTAAGCCCTCAATATATATATGGATATTAGATCTAGACGTATATGAATACTGGATGTTAGATTTTGATGTGGAGTAACAAGAGAAAATGTTCTATAAGAATGAGGGGGGGAAGAGGAGAATCTAACCCGAAAGGAGGAATGAAAAGGAGGATAACATATGATCCAGAAATGGATAAGGAAGAAGAAAATTGAGGAGGTAGGAGATGCATTTGACGTAAATGTCAAATATTTTCCTCCTGAAGTTGATGGCCATGTTAAATAAAATATCTAATCTAACGCGTACATGATATATATATATATATATATATATATATATATATATATATATATATATATATATATATATATATATATATATATATATATATATATATATATATATATATATATAATATATATATATATATGTCTGTATGTATGCATATACATATACGCGCGCGCGCGCGCGTGTGTATGTGTGTGTATGTATATATATATATATATATATATATATATATATATATATATATATATATATATATATATATATATATTTATACTAATTGACTGCTTCACAGATTGCCACTATATACGTGTTTGTAAAGAATAAGATTCATCTAGATATCAACCAAAGACATCAGCCATACTCCCAGCCGCGCGTCCCTTCCACCTGAACCCTCCCCCCCTCCCCTCCACACAAGACCCCACCCGCCCGCGCCCACAACACCATCCCGCGCCCCCGCCATCCTCACCCCCCCCCCCCAAACCGACGCCCCTCCTGGCACCGCGGAGATTTCCCAACCGAGGAAATAAAGCAAATCGCTGAGAAAGAGCGAAGGAGACGAAAGGGTTAGCGGTCAGCCTCGCTCCCTGGCCCGACACAAGACAAACAAAAACAAACGAAACAAAACAAACGTACAAACAACCTTGCTATTCCTCAAGATGACACAGGCGATAAGAGGGAAAATATCCCAAGGTTTACTGGCTGACTCCGGGCGCAATAATTCCTCTGGCTGAGAAGAGAGGACGCACGAAATAATTTGATAAAGTAGTAATTATGAAAAGAAAAAATATTCTGCATTCAGATACTTCAGCAACTGAAAAGCGTCTATAAAAAAAATATATATATACAAATATTAAAAAATAAATACATAAATAGAATAAAATAATAAAAATAAATAAGATAAATGAATAATAATATTAAGTATGTAATATGTAAAAAATTAATGAATGTCACAATGTCGAAACGCATAAACACCGTAATATCAACAGAAACATTAGAACAAGAATCAAAGAATATCATAATGACTCATTAAGTGAAACAAACAGATGAAAAGAAACGCTCTCAAAAAATGGAATAGATGAAGGCGGAAACACAGAACATAAATGATTAAAAAAAAAAAGAAAAAAAAAAGTATATACAAGAAAAATCATCACCAGATCGATAAATATTAACCAGTTGGCATTCCCTCAACCGTGAAGGCAGTGCTTGCTTGCCGCCTCCCAAAAGTTCAGTGTCACAAGCAACACAAAAGACTGAATTCGGCTTCAAAGTTCGAGGTAACTGTGGCTGAAATTTTAAGTTGTGCTCGCCAATAATCAGACAAGAGGCCCACACGCACATTCATACACATGCAAGCAAACACGCACATATGCAAGCACCTGCATATATATACATATATGTATATATATGCATAGATCTAATAATAAAAATAATATAATACTAAATTCATATGTAAATGAAACAGTAATGGTAATGGAAATATTACTACTACTGCTACTAATAGTGATTACAACCAAAATAATAAAAACAACAATAATAATAATGGTAATGATAAAAAATAGTAGTCATATTAAGGATAGTAACAATGATATCAATATTATGTCTAATGGCACTGATAATGATGATGACAACAAGAACAACAATAATAACAACAATAACGATGATGATAATGATAACAAAGATGCCAAGAACCGCACCGAAAACAACGACACAAACAAAGAATCTCCATTCCTCTCGAGATAAATTCCGTCATCTGAAGACAAGCTCACAGTAGTGGCCTCCACACCCAAGAAAACCCCGTGAGTTGCCACTTTATTTGTTGAACTATAAACTTGCTCCGATCAACAAATACATCCACATTTATCCATTTATTTATGTCTATTTCACTTTTATTTTTTATTCTTTTATTCTCCATTCTATTCTACTTTATTCTTATTTATCTCTTTAAACCTCGGGATGATTTGGCATTTCGGGGGCAAAGGATTTTATTACCTGCGATTACTAGTGATGATTCGTGATGGCAGAAGGGTTGTACTGTGCCATAGGATATTTCTGGGAGAGAAAATAGGCGTGTGTGTGTGTGTGTGTGTGTGTGTGTGTGTGTGTGTGTGTGTGTGTGTGTGTGTGTGTGTGTGTGCGTGTGTGTGTGTGTGTGTGTGTGAGTGTGTGTTTGTTAACAGTAGTAATGATAGTTGTGATAATTATGATAATAATATCAGAAAGAATAACAACGGTGTGGATAGCGATATGAATAACATTAAAAATAGCAATAAAATTTACAATAATGATAATAAAAAGTACAACAAAAAGCAATGATGTCATTCCTACTATTGGAACAACAACAGCAATAATAATAATAGTAATAGCTGTAATACTAGTAATAGTGGTAGTAATAATGATGATGATAATAATAATAATAATGATGATATTGATAATGACCCTACTAATAATAATGGTAATAATAATAATAAAATTAATAATAATAGTAATTACAATAACAACAACAACAACAACAACAATAATAGCAATAATAATGACATCAATATCAGTGCTACGAATGACAGCCCCGAGCGCCGGCGCGCCCGCTCCGCCGCTCCGCCGCCGCTGAGCAAGACGTCGAGGCGGGCGTCAGCGACGTCCTCGAGAGCCTCGACACGTCAGCTTGACAGGTGATGACGCCCTTGATTAGTCAGCTGACGCGGGTCGACAGGTAGGCGGAATAGGCGGCGAAAGAGTCATCGAACAAATGATGATCTATAAAGCAATCCGGGCGTGCGGGCGACGCGGGTGATTCATCAAGGCGGGCGGACAGGTGAGGGAACGGCCAGGTGGAGGGGCCGGGCCGCCGTTCGCCTGGACGGGAGGGAGGGCCGCGGAGGAGGGGTGTGTGTGTGTGTGTGTGTGTGTGTGTGTGTGTGTGTGTGTGTGTGTGTGTGTGTGTGTGTGTGTGTGTGTGTGTGTGTGTGTGTGTGTGTGTATGTGTGTGTGTGTCAGTGAGTGAGCGAGTGAGTGTGTTTGTGTGTGTTGCAGTATCTAATCAAGGTCCTCCCTATCACCCTATCTACCTCCCCATACGCCCCCCCCCCCCCCGAGCGAAGCGCCAGCGCCGGGCGAGAGCGCAGCGCCGCCGAGCAGCGCCGCGCCGGTGACGGGCCAACGGGAGCCCGACGGCGGGGCGATCCGCCGCCCCTCGCTCTCCCTCCGCCCGCAGCCGAGTCGCTCTGGCCGCTGATCACCACACAATACTCGAGAATCCGGAAGCGGCCGGCAATTAGGAGATCCTTGCCAAACTCTAATTAATCCGTTGTTACGAACCCGGGCACGAACAAAAATAGTCGCCCGCTAGCTACGAACTGGCAACTCCCCCCGCCTCTACATAATACAATCAGCTTTTTGTTGCTACTAATTTATCTGCAACCCGTTTTCTGGCGCGATCAGGCCCGGCGGCGGCCCGGAGCGACTCGCTGCCTTCCAGAACACTGCAAGAAGGCCGAAGGTCGGAGGCGAAGATGGCGGTGTGAGCAGACTCGCTCCATTCATACATTCAAGCAAGGTGCAGACACGTTCGGACTTTTCTCGCTCGACCTTTTTTTTCCCCTTTCTTCTTCTTCTTCTTGCTTTGCTGCTTTTGTCCGGGTGCGTGTGAAGTGATGCTGTTGTTGTTCCCGTTGCAAATACACTTCCTTTCTTGCGTCCCTGCCCCTCTTTTTTGGATTTCATTTCATTTTTGATGAACAAAATGTCACCCGCGCTCACATGCCCCGCG
>NC_091578.1:7996055-7998555 GCF_042767895.1 Penaeus vannamei
GAAATGGAAGAAGGAGGAAGAGATGCCAAGTGAAGGAAGAAGAGATAGCAGGAGAGAAGGAGAGATGGTAAGAGAGAAAGAAAGAGGGAAGAAAGGAAGGAAGAGATGGAAGAGAGGAAGGGAGAGATGGAAGAAAGGAAGAAGAGATCGAAGTAAGGAAGAAACGATGGAATGAGAGAATGAGAGAATGAGAGAAGGAGAGGAGGAGGAGGAGGGAAGGCGAGGGAGCAGGGAAGGGACTCCACCCATTTATTGTGAGCGAGGGGACGCGATCGGCATGATAAGTGGCCTTGTTCAACGAACTTATACTCTCCGAATTGGGATTGTGTTCAGAAGATGAGGCGGCGCCGGAGGGGGGGTGATGGAGGAGGGGGTGATGGGGGTGAGTGGGGGGTGAGTGGGGGGTGAGTTGGGGGTGAGTGGGAGTGATGAGGGGAAGGAGGGAAGGAGGGAGGAGGAGGGGTTAGGGAGGGGTTGGGGATTGGGGGAGGATGGGGGAGGGAGAGGGAGGAAGGGGGAGGGATAGGGAGGGGTTGGGGATGGGGGAGGGGAGTTGAGGGTTGAGGGAGGGAGGCAGAGAGGGAGAGAGGAAGGAAGGGAGTGAGGGAGGGAGAGGGAGAGGTTGGGTGGGGAAGGTGTAGGAGCGGTGAGTTGGGTTAAGAGGGAGTGAAGAGGGGAATGGGAGAGGGGCGAGTGAAACGAGGAGGGGAGGGGTAGGGAAGGAAGGAGAGGGGTGGATAAGGATGGAGGGGGAGAGGGAGCAGTGAGTTTAATGATTTGGACGAGAGGGATGAGGAGAGGGAAAGGGGGAGGGAGGGGCGGGATGGAGGGAGGAGAGAGAGAGGGAGAGAGTGGGAGGGGTGGAGTGGGGGAGGAGAAAGGCAAAGGCGGGGTTATAAAAGAAGGCAGAGGACAAGAGTAAGAAAGAGGAAACAAAGTAAAAAAATATACAAGATAAGTTAAAGAAAATTAAAATAAAATAAAAAAATTTCTTATCAATCATAATTTTTACCATTACTATTGTAATCATAAATTAATTATTACTAATTTCATGGTTATCGTTATGATTATCATCATCCTAATAATCAATACATCATTATCATTACCATCAACATCATTACTACCAGTATCACCATCACCATCATCACCATATTATCTATTCATTGCCCCTTTCCACCCGTTCTTTTCCTTAGAATGTCTATTCCTAGAATAAGCAGGCAAGCGATGAGGGGGGGAGGGGGGGATCAGGACACTCCCCCCAAGAAAGCAGGAGGAGGGAAGGAGGGAAGGAGGGGGGGGGTCTTGTCAGTGCGGTCTTAAGGAAATGTTTTGGGGGGCATTTCCCCATGCCCTTTGGTTCTTTGCACCTTTTCTTATATTTCTTTTCTTTTCTCTCTTATTCGTTTTTCTTCTTTTTTTTCGTTAAACTCTAAGTCTCGAAGTATCTTCTACCTCCTCGGCTACTCCTCATTATTAAACCCTCCTCCACCTCCTCTTCCATACCCTCCTCCTCCTCCACCTCCTCTTCCATACCCTCCTCCTCCTCCACCTCCTCTTCCATACGCTCCTCCTCCTCCTTTTCCATACTCTCCTCCACCCCTTCCTCCTTCACCTCCTCCTCCTCCATATTTTCCTCCTCCCCCTCTTCCATACCCCCCCCCTCCTCCTCCTCCTCCTCCACCTCTCCTTCCAAACCCTCCTCCACCTCCTCCTTCTCCATACTCTCCTCCTCCCCCTCTTCCATATCCTCCTCCACCTCCTCCTCCTTCGCCTCCTTCCCCTCCACAGCCCGTCCCTCCCCGCCGCCGCCCTGGCCGACCGCCCCGCCGCCCCGGCAGCTCGGCACATCCACTCTTTTATGGCATAATGGCATAATAAGCACTTAATAGGGACATCAGAATTCTCTAAACGTGATTTGATCATTCAACTGAATAGTAAAACGCCATTGTCTGAATCGCCCTCTGTAATATGACCACAATCGCTCTATAATAAACCGTACATATACATTTTTTCCTTCTCTCACTCTTTACCGATATATATATTTTTTGTTTACCTCTTTCTCGGATTTTATTGTGTCTTAACCACCGCGACGCTTCTTCCCTGTCATAAAAAGCTAATATTTTGATCGGGTATGCGATTATACGTAATCCGGTTGGTCGCGCATGTAGTCGAGGAGATAGACGAACGGTAGCTGGGGAAATGCGCATGCAGATGATATGAGAACGGTCGTTGGTAACTGAGCGTGCCTGAGATAGAGCGATTTGGCGCGCATGCTTTTCATATGCGAACGGCGCTTGGTGGAACGTTTATCCACGATAAAAAAGAAGAAGAAAAAGAAAAACAAAAAGAAATGAAGAAAGAAAAAAGCGGGGATTCTGATCGTTAGATTTGAATGTCCCGAGATATGCGAACGTTGGCCGAGGGATGCGAATGCCTGAGCTGTGCGAACGGCGATCGAGGTTGCGCATGCATGAAGGTACGCGAACGCACGTGGTTATCA
>NC_091578.1:8011055-8046055 GCF_042767895.1 Penaeus vannamei
TCATAGCATCACACAAACCTGCTCTCCACCATGACATTACACACGATACTCACCATATTGTATATTCTCTAAGCAAACATCTAAAAAAAATAAAACACACAATTTGAACTGCTAGTATACTGGAGGTTGCTACTATAAACACATCACTCATGCATAATCAGTAACTCTCACGTGCGTCACAAGACATTCGACTCATCACTATCATCTTCATTTGACTGTTTCATTATATACTAAACAATCCGTCCTCATCGCCACAATACTCACCATAACAACTAATCTATTCTTAGCTAATAACACTCCATTACAAAGCATTCTCTATCCATTAACACTACACGCTGCGGATGTTGTCATCACTACATCACAGCGCCCCGTCATCACAACTCACTCTTTTGGTCATCACTATATAACCCTACATCAAAACGACATTACATCGGTCCCCTATTCATCATCACAACATATATCACCAGATCTCAACGCTCTCATCACCACAGGTATAAATTATACATCACCATCCCTTGTCGTCACAACACACCGGGATTCTCATCACCACCGCATCACACCACACCACACCACAGCGCCCCCTCACCACCACCACCACATCACAACCACACCCCTAGCGCCCCCCCCTCATCACCAAACCACAACCACACCACAGCGACCCTCACCACCACCGCATCACTACCACACCCCAACGCCTACCTCATCATCACCACATCACACCGGCCCTCTCATTTCCCAGACCACATAATGAATGTTGGTACACAAATAACAGCCATTCGAAAATCCATTAAGAAGACCAATATTGACAGAGTTACGTGAAATATTTTCGTCTCCGACAACCTAGTGATGAAAGCCCCGGACGCCGCCATCTTGGCAGGGTGACGCGCCGGCCAGAAAGGAGGCCCCCTCGCGCCCCTCTCCTGCCTCCAGGCCCTCTCTTCCTCTCTCTCCCTCTCCTTCCTACGCTATATCCCTGCCTCTATTCTCCCTCCCTCTCCTTCCTCTGCTATATCCCTGCCTCCCTCTATTCTCTCTCCCTCCCTTCCTCTTTTCTCTCCCTTCCTTTCACTACTCTCCCCCTTACCCCATCTCTCATTCTCTCCCGCTTTCCTACCCCTTCCATCCTCCTTTCCTTCCCTCCTCCTCTCCCCTCCATTTCCTCCTCCCTTCCCCTTTCCATTCTTCCTCTTCTCCCTTCTTCCCCATCCCTCCCTTTCCTTCCTCCCTCCCTCCCTCCTTCCAGTGACTCTCCCTGTCTCTGAATCTCGGATTTCCCTTCCGAAACCCCTGTCACCTTTTCCCTTGTCTATATTCATACATTTATCCATCTATTGATTTTCCTATTCATCCTTATTCTAAATCTACATCTAAATCCAGTCTGTCCCCTGCTCCCCCCCCTGCCGACCCTGCACCCTGCATTACCCCTTTCCTCTACTCTGCTCCCTCTTCCTACATCCCTTTTTCTACTCCTTTATCTCCCCTCCTTCTAAAACCTTTACCCTCCCCCTCCCTCTCTTTAAGGCCCTTCCCCCTCCCCTTCTTCCTCTCCCACTCCTTAAGACCTCTCCCTACCCCCTTCTCCCCCTCCCTCTCCTCTAGACCACACCCTACCCTCTTCTCTCCCTCCCTTCCTCAAGACCTCTCCCCTCCCCTCCCTCTCCTCAAATCTCTCCCCTCCTCCTTCTCCCCCTCCCTTTCCTCAAGACCACACCCTACCCTCTTCTCTCCCTCCCCTTCCTCAAGACCTCTCCCCTCCCCCTCCCTCTCCTTCTCCTCAAGACCTCCTCCTCCCCTCTCCCTGAGACCTCCACTACCCCCTTTCCCCCTCTCCTCAAGACCTCCCCCTCCCTCTTCTCCCCTCCCCCTCTCTCTCCTCAAGACCTCCCCACCCCCTTCTCCCCCTCCCTCTCTCTCCTCAAATCCTCCCCATACCTCCTTCTCCCCCTCCCTCTCTCTCTCCTCAAACCCTCCCTTTCCCCTCTCTCCCCTCAAGCCCTCCCCCTTCTCCCCCTTCCCCTCTCTCCTCAAGACCTCTCCCCTCCCCCTTCTCCCCCTCTCTCTCCCCAAGGCCTCCCCCTTCACCCCCTCCCCCGCGACGCCCCGGTGAATCAACCCGGTCGCAGCCCTTTTCCAGTCGGCGGATGGACCAAAAAAAAGGCTGCGATATAACATGTATGTGCATAACCTTAATTTCAATAGCTGTTTCAGAGTCATTACTTTTCTTTTCCTTTTTTTTTTGCGTTTTTGTGTGACGGTCTTGTTCGGTGTATGTTTTTTTTTTTTTTGTGGTTGTCTGTCCGTTTGATTGTCTCCTTCCCTCCTTCACTCTTTTTCTCTCTTTCTCTCTCTCTCTCTTCCTCTCCCTCTTCCCCTTCCTCTCCCTCTCCCTCTTTCTCCCCGTCCTCTCTCTTTCTCACACTCTTTCCTCTTTCTCTTTCCCTCTCCTTCCTCTCTCTCTCTCTCTCTCTCTCTCTCTCTCTCTATCTCTCTCTCTCTCTCTCTCTCTCTCTCTCTCTCTCTCTCTCTGTCTCTGTCTCTCTCTCTCTCTCTCTCTCTCTCTCTCTCTCTCTCTCTCCTCTATTGCCCGAAATCATCGAACCCTAATTTTTCGTTTTGCAAGAGCAGAGATGATGATTAAGAAAATCCACTTTTTTTTCCTTTTGCAAATAATTACAAAACGGGAATTAATCAGGAAGAGTTCAGTGAGTAAACACGACTAGTAAATTATAAAAAAAAAGAAAGAAAATAGTGGAAAATATTCAGCACGATGATAACTGCAACGGATTTGCTCATTGCAACAACATGCAAAGTCTTTCTTCTCTCTTTCGCTGGTCTTCTTTCATCATCTTACCTCTCTTTCTTTTTCTCCGTCTTATTTGTTTCTTCTCTCTGTTCTTCTTAACTTGTGTTTCCGTCTCTCTCTCTCTCTCTCTCTTTCTCCATCTCCCTCTCTGCTAATTAAGTTTTCATTTTTGCTTTCTACATACTTTCGCTTTCTTTTATTCAGCCATTTTTGTAAGACTGTTTAATCTCGCTGGAACACTTGATCTACTACTGTATTTGCGTATGAGATTGTGTGGAGAGAGAGAGAGAGAGAGAGAGAGAGAGAGAGAGAGAGAGAGAGAGAGAGAGAGAGAGAGAGAGAGAGAGAGAGAGAGAGAGAGAGAAAGAGAGAGAGAAAGAGAGAGAAAGAGAGAGAGAGAGTAGAGAGAGAAAGAGAGAGAGAGAGAGAGAGAAAAAGAAAGAGAGAGAGAGAGAGAGAGAGAGAGAGAGAGAGAGAGTAAAAGAGAGAGAGAGAGAGAGTAAAAGAGAGAGAGAGAAAAAAGAGAGAGAGAGTAGAGAGAGAGAGAGAGAGAGAGATTAAGAGAGAGAGAGAGAGAGAGAGAGAGAGAGAGAGAGAGAGAGAGAGAGAGAGAGAGAGAGAGAGAGAGAGAGAGAGAGAGAGAGAGAGAGAGAGAGAGAGAGAGAGAGAGATTAAGAGAGACAGACAGACAGAGACAGACAGAGAGTAAGAGAGAAAGACAGAGACAGACAAACAGACAGTCAAACAGACAGAGAAACGAAAAAAAAAAGCGAGCATGGAAACCTAATCCGTGATCCCCCGCCGCCCCCTGCTGCCCGAAGTCCAATCAAAAACAAACAGTCGCACAAAGCACAGACCTCCACGATGGCATTAAGATTAGGGATTGGCATGCCCTCTCTTTGCTTCATTGCCTTCGCTTAGTCTAATCACGGACACGGTCGCATGCAACATACCATTAAACCGGTCATGCACTGATTCATGTCAAGTACCTGTTGAGCGAACTCAAACATGTCACAAGTATGTAAGCTTAAATGTGTGTGCGTTTTTCTGTGTGTGTGTTTTGTGTAGAGGGATAACGGAATTATGGAGGAATTTGAAATATCAATTCATATTCTATTGGTTATCGCTTTTTTGTTTGTATTATAATTAGGAAAGTTTTCATAAGAATATTTTCTTAGTTTTATGATTTCATGCTATATGGAAGAAAAAAAATTACCAATTCTACATGGAAAAATTTACTCCGAAAAGTGCGCCATTACACAAGTACTACACACACAAAAATTATACAGAAAACATAGTATCCTAAAATAAGAGAAAACTATGCCTATGAGATAATTCGTACACAAGGTAATGCAAGAAAAACTACCCTTTTCCTCAAAGCTCCACCGAAAACCTATACATACATTATCTTTACCGAACGAAGACGCAAAGAGTTTCACTTCCCGCTCTCCAGGCTGCCTTCGGCCTCGATCCCGCAAGTGTCAGTATTGACTCAAATTAAATACACATTTTTTCCCTTCTTTTTTCTCCAACGAAGAACCTCTCGTCATCCCGCCGTCGCCATGGTCATTGGCTGTCAACGCACGAGCGAAAGGTCTTGCTGATCTTCGTTATCGCCTGATCAAGGGCCGACCTCGCTCGCGGTGCCTCGCTTTTTTCTTCCTCTTCTTCTTCGCGGGAAATATGGCGGGGTTGTTTTCGGGGGGCGGGGGGGGGGGGAGGGGAGGATTGTATGGCGCGTTCTGTTCTCTCGGGTTGGGAGGGGGGACGCGGGGGGAATTTTGTATCGGTGTCTGCTGGGGATTTCAGGATATGTTTTGCTTTCTCATGCGAGAGGAAGGATTTTTTTTTTTTTTTTTTTTTGGGGGGGGGGGTTCGGTTCAGCCTTCTGAAGGTGAAGGAAGGAACGGCTGGGCGCAGTCCCTCGCTTTCGGCCGAGCAGTCGCCAGTCCGCCGCGCCCCTTATTTGACGACGACACCTCTGCGTGGCCGCCCGCCGCGCCGCCGCAGGGAGGGCGAGAAGGCGAGCCCGGAGGCCCCTTGCTACCCTGCGCGTGCCCTCACCTGCGCTGGCCCGGGGGAGTGTAATATTCCAAGGCTAATAATGATCTAAGCACGTTTGCTGCTATTTGTTCTGCATTATGGGGTGTTTGGTGTTCCAATATGACCTTGCGGCCGTGTGTACCTTCGCCGGGAAGTGAATGTTTGCTCATGTCAAATTTCAAGCCCGGAGTGACCTCGTTATAACGGCCGGATCGGGCTTTGTGCCGCACTCGAGGCGCGCTCTGGCGAAGTGGCTGCGCCGCCCACACGCCCACGCTCGCCCTCGGCCCTACTAGGGCTCCCTCCGCCGCCTCCCAGGGGCGGGCGACGCCCTCGACTCCACGAACCGCCTCCGGAGGTCGGCAAAGCTTTTTTCACTCGGTCATCCTGCTTAATCTCTCATTTCTGGCGGCCGCGACTTCGTTGTTTCCCGCCGCTGGCCGCTGCGCTGCGCTCAGGCATCGGCGGGCTCCCAGGTGGCGGCGGCGGCGACACCGGGGCGTCAGGCGGAGTCAGGTGGAGCGAGGTGGAGGGAAGGTCAGTTCCCTTGGCAGGGGACTCGGCGTGTCCTTCAGCGGGGAGTGTGTGCTGGACGGTGACGGCGGATCTCGGCGCTGACGCGGTGCGCGGGGCGGGATGGGTCCGCGCCCGCAGGAACGGCGCCGGCGGGGGCCAGGGGGATGGGGGGGGGGCTCGGAAAAGAGAACTAGGTAAGAAGCTGTAAGCTGGAGTTAATATATCACTGTTTCACACACGCACACACACACACATATATATAATATATATAATACATATAATATATATAATATACATAGTAATGTATATAACATATATATTCATATACATATATATATATATATATATATATATATATATATATATATATATATGTACATACATATATATAAATGTACACACATACATACATACATACATACAAACATACACACACACAAACACACATACACACACACACACATATATATATATGTGCATATATATATATATATATATATATATATATATATATATATATATATATATATATACACACACACACGTGTATATATATATATATATATATATATATATATATATATATATATATATATATATATATATATATATATATACATGTATATGTATATGTATATGCACATGTATATGTGCGTGCGTGTGTCTTTGTGTGTGTGTACATATATGCATATATATATGCATACTTATGTGTATATATATGTATATGTGCATGATAATAAAACTGATCATCAGACAATAAAACAAGAAAAGAAGACAATAAAATACAATACATGTCATCACACCAAAGAAAACGTTAAGAAGAAATAAAATCAATGAAAAATACATGCTCATACAACAAATAAAATAACTACAAAAATTACGTCAAACGCCAAATAAAACAGCATACAATTAAAATAGAATAAAAAACACAATACTCACCATCCCACAAACAGAACACAAACACAACACTTGATCACCATACAAACATTATAACATACAAACAAACAAACAAACAAAAATACAACACCCATCATCGTACAATCACCATACAACCCCTCCCCCCCTAAAAAAATACAACACCCATCATCGCACCGTCAACAACAACAACAACAACAACAAAAGCAACCTTCAAAAACCCGGCGTGAAAGCGGGCCCTTCTCTTACTATTCCGGGCGGCGCGCGGGACCCCCGGGGGCGGCTCGACCCAGGGGCGGCTCGGAACGCCAGCCCGCCCGAACTGCTGTTACTTTACATGTGGCGTTATCTGGTTTTGTGCTAATTCAAAGTGAGGCTTTAGTTAGTAATTGTTTAAAAGTTGGTTCATTAAGTCTGCTACGATTGCTAGTGGCTCGCCTGGGTTGAAGCGGGGGGGAAGGGGAGGGGAGTATGGGGGTATGGGGGGAGGGGGGGTGGGGAGGGTGAAGGTAGGGGTTTTCTTTTCCTTTTTCTTCTTGGGTGATTTTTTTCTTTATTTCTTTCGTATGCCTCTTCTTTCTGTTTTTTCCTCTTCTTGTCCTTTCTCTTCCATTTCATTCACCTCTTACTCCCTTTCCCCCCATCCCTCTTCCTCCTCCTACTCTTCCCTCACACTTTATCCTCTCTCTTTGTTTCCCCTACTTCTTTCTTTTCCTCTTGCCATCCCCCTTCCTTCTTTCTTCTTTCCCCTTCCTTTTCCTCCTCATTTACCTTCTTTCTTCCCTCCCCTCCCCCTTCCTTCTCATGCCTCTCCACATCCCCATCCTCTTTTTTCCTCTCCCCATCCTCCTCCTGCTCCCTTTCCTTCTACCTTTCTCCCTCCTCTTCTCCCTTTCCTTCCACCTCTCTCCCTCCTATTCTCCCTTTCCTTCCACCTCTCCCCCTCCTATTCTACCTTTCCCTCCACCTCTCTCCCTTTACCTCCACCTCCCTCCCTCCTCCTCCTCCTTCCCCCCTTATCCTAATCCTCATCCATTTTCTGTTCAGCATCGACTCCGATTGGGCTCGAGTCATAATCCGTCGCCTAATCATAATGAGGGGAACGGCGGAGGAGGAGGAGGGAGAAGAGGAGGAGGAGGAGGAGGAGGAGGAGGAGGAGGAGGAGGAGAAGGAGGAGGAGGAGGAGAAGGAGAAGGAGGAGGAGGAGGAGGAGGAGGGGGGGAGGGGGAGGAATAGGAGGAGTAGGAATAGGAGGAGGAGGAGGAGGAGGAGGAGGAGAAAGAAGAAGCAGGAGAGAGGAGAGGAGGAGGGAGGAGGAGAAGAAGGAGAAGCAGGAGAGAGGGAGGAGGAGGAGGAGAGAGGAGAGAAGGAAGGAGGAGGAGGAATAGGAGGAGGAGGAGGAGGAGGAGGAGGGAGGAGGAGGAGGAGGAGGAGGAGGAGGGAGGAGGAGGAGGAGGGAGGAGGGAGGAGGAAGAGGGAGGAGGGAGGAGGGACCTGCCGCAAAAGGGTTATTTCCCCCTCAACGACGCCATTTTCATTACCGGGATTAAATTTTCGTAACGCCCCCTTTTCATGAATTTGGAGGGTGGGAGGGAGGTGGAGGATGGGAAGGAGGGAAGGGAGGGAGGGAGGGAGGGAAGGGAGGGAGGGAGGGAGAGTGAAGGGAGGGAGGGAGGGAGGGATGGGAAGGAGGGAAGGGAGGGAAGGATGGGAAGGAGGGAAGGGGAAGGAAGGAGGGAATGGAGGGATGGGGAGTGAAAGGGAGGGGGAAAGATGAGGAAGGGGGATAGGGGAGAGTGATGGGGAGGAGAAAAGGGGAGGGAGGGGGAGAGGGGGATAGAGGGAGAGGGAGAAGGAGAAGGAGAGGGAGAGGGAGAGGAAAGAGAGAGAGAGGAGAGAGAGAAAGAGAAAGAGAGAGAGAGAGAGAGAGAGAGAGAGAGAGAGAGAGAGAGAGAGAGAGAGAGAGAGAGAGAGAGAGAGAGAGAGAGAGAGAGAGAGAGAGAGACAGACAGACAGAGAGAGAGGGGGGAGGGGAGATTGAGAACACAGAGAAAGAGAGAGAGCAAAGAGAAAGAGCGAGCAAAGAGAAAGAGAGAGAGAGAGAGAGAAATAGAGAGAGAGAGAGAGAGAGAGAGAGAGCGAGAGAGAGAGAGAGAAAGAGCAGATACAGAGAGAAAGAGAGAGAGCACATAGAGAAAGAGCGAGCAAAGAGAAAGAGAGAATAAAGAGAAATAGATAGAACAAAGAGAAAGAGAGAGAACAAAGAAATAGAGAGAGCAAAGAGAAAGAGAGAAAGAGAAAAAGAGAGAGAGCAAAGAGAAAGAGAAAGCAACGAGAAAGAGAGAAAGAAAGAGCAACGAGAACGAGAGAAAGAAAGAGCGACGAGAAAGAGAGAGAGCAAGGAGAAAGAGAGAGCGAAAACTAAGAGAAAGAGACCGAGGGAGAGAGAGCAAAGATAAAGAGACAGAGAGGTATCAAAGCGAACACGACACAGAGACAGAGACAGACAGCACAAGAACAGAGAGAAAGAAGAAGAGATGATAACGGATAATAACTCCCACAATTTCAGGTGACGAAATTCCCTGAATAAACAGCGCAATATCGCCATGTAAGATTAATACGAATGGCCGGGCCGGGGCGCCATTATGCTTCACGCGGGCCGAAACATTGATATATCACACACCTGCATAAAACTGTGGAAACATTATTTGATCTTTGTCATTTCTCATGAAGATTTATGACTCTGAGTTAGCGGAAACGCAATATGCATTAATTCCGGTGTTTAACGTGTGGGTCGTTTAAACTCCATTACGGGCATAAGGTGCGCAACACGCTTGGTCCCCTTCATTTTTTTCACCCAATCCTCCGCTTTCGGAATTCAGATGATATTCGATGCATTTGTCTCATTTTTTCTTTCACAAGGCATGAACATTAAATAAGGAAAATAGCTGTTTGTTTTCATTTCTTGTTCATGAGTGTGGCTTTGCATTTAACGATGATCAGCAATTCTATCACATGACTTGGCGGGAATATTGTGACGAACGGGGCCGCCACGAAGCTGGTTTTGACTAGAAGGTATTCAGAGTTCTCGGATCTTTTGTTTTTAGATTTCTTTCTCGATAGTTTTTGTTGTCGTTGATGTTGGTCTGTTTATTATAGGTTCCGTATTTTTCCGTTCCTCTTTTTCGCATTTTCTTGTCTCGTATTTTAGTCAATTTCTCTTTCTTTCTTTCTTTCTCTCTCTCTCTCTCTCTCTCTTCTCTCTCTCTCTCTCTCTCTCTATCTCTTTCACTTGCCCTTCCTTTCTCTCTCCCTCCCTCTTTTTCTTTCTTTCTCCCCCTCCCTCCCACCCTCTCTCTCCCCCTCCCACCCTCCCTCTCTTTCTCTCTCTTCCTCCCTCCCTCCCTCTCTTTCTCTCTCTTCCTCCCTCCCTCCCTATCTCTCTCACTCTCCCTTTATCTCTCCCTCATTCTCCCTCCACATTAATTCCCAAAGTATAGGTCATACGTTGAGCTAAAAAAGCATGAGGCCGATGAGTACATGAGTAAAGCCGATGGGCAATGAGTGAGCGAATCCCCGTACTTTGAGCAACAACTTCGGATACTTCTACACGATTCATTTATTCTCAATACAACAACAACAACAACAACAACAACAACAACAACAATAACAACAACAACATCAACAACAGCAACAACAACAACATGGACAGCAACAACAACAACATGGACAGCAACGATGGCAAATAGATACGAAAGGAAATGAAAAAATACGTTAGCCAGTTTATGAATCAAGTTGCAGTCAAATGAAATACATAAGAAAGATTAATAACGTCAACTTCAAGGAGACGCGGAAAAGGGGGTAGGGTGAGGGGTGAAGGGGTGAGGGGGTGAGGGGGAGAGGGGGAAGAGGAGAGAGAGGGGCGAGGGAGAGGGGAGAGAGGGGCGAGGGGAGGGGGAGGGGGAAGAGGGAGAAGGGAGAGAGGGGCGAGGGGAAGGGGAGAGGAGGGGCGAGGGGAAGGGGAGAGGAGGAGCGAGGAGGGGAGAGGAGGGAGGGAGGAGGGAGAGAAGGGCGAGGGGAGGGGCGAAGAGGGAGAAGGGTGAGGGTAGAGGGACGAGGGAGAGGAGAGAGAGGGCGAGGGGGAAAGAGAGAGAGGGGCGAGGAGGAGGAGAGAGGGGATAAGGTGAAAGAGGAAGGGAAGAGAGGAGAGAGGGGGAGTGGGAGAGGGAGAGAGGGGTTAAGAGGGGGGGGGGGTTACAAGGTCTAAAACAAGCACGAGTGAACTTCCGGCGCGATGAGAAGGGCATTTCTATTGATTCTGTTTTTGTTATTAATTTGAATTATCACTGCCTCTGTTGTTTGTAGTCAGCAGGATCTTCATCGTCGTTAGTTATTGTTATCTTTTATCGTTGTTATTCCTTGTTACCGTTCTTGTTATCTTTTATCGTTGCCATTCGTTGTTATCGTTATCATTATACCTTTTATCATTATTGATGTTTTTTTATCGCTATAATTTTCTAAAAAGATTTGATTATGAATTTCATAAGGAGCGGGATTTTCATTTTTATAATTATTACTTAAGGATGATAATTACCTTCATCATTAACATTTCTTAATATCCTGTTTTCATTAGAATTCCGTAAATTGAAACTATATTAATTAACCCTTATTGCACTTCGCCGCCCGCCATTCCCTCTCGCCTCTCCCCTGCTTCTCCTCCTCTTTAACCCCTTCCTCCTTCGCCCATTTCCCCTCACGGCCTCTGCTTTCCCTCCCTCCTCCCGAATTCCCTCCTTTCTAACCTCCTCTCCTCCCTCCTCCTTTCTTACCATCCTCCCCTCCTCATTCCATCTCTCCCTCCCTTTACTGCTTCCCCTTCTTAACCCACCTCCCTTCCCCCTTCTTTCTTTCCCTTCCTAAACCTCTCTCCTTCTTCTTCTTTCCTCCTCTCCTCCCTACCCTAACTCCCCCTCCTCCTTCTCCCTCCCCGCTTCCCTCCTCAACCCACCTCTCCCTCCTCCTACTCCTCCTCTTCCTCCCTACCCCCAACGTCCCTCAACCTCCCTAACCCCCTTCTCCCCAACACGCCTCCCCCTTACCCCCAACTTCTTTCTAACCCCTTCCCTTCTGAACCTAATACTCCCCCTCCTCCCTAACTCCTGTGACCCACCTTCCTCCTCTCCCCTTCCGCCTCCTTCTCTCCCTCCTCCTTCCTTCTCCTCCTCCTCCCCTTCCTCCTCCTTCCCCTCCTCCCCTTTCTCTCCCTCCTCCTCCTCCCCCCTTCCTCCGAACCTCCAAGGCTAATCTGCAGTGAGTGTTGGGCGGGCTGTGGCGGCCGTGTTTACCTGAAGGGATGTTTGCGTTTTCAAAGCCAATATGATTATGTCCACAATCCCTGTTGGTTAAAGTCCGTTTCTCCTGCTCTTTCTCTCCCTGCTCTCCCTCTTTACTTCTTTTTCTCTGCCTCCGTACTCCCTCTCTACCTTTCTGTTTGTCTCTGAATTCGTATCTATCTCTCCTGTCTGACTCTCTCTTTCTCCTCTCTCTCTCTCTCTCTCTCTCTCTCCCTCTCTCTCTCTCTCTCTCTCTCTCTCTCTCTCTCTCTCTCCCTTTCTCTCTCCCTTTCTCTCTCCCTTTCTCTCTCCCTTTCTCTCTCCCTTTCTCTCTCCCTCTCTCTCTCCCTCTCTCTCTCCCTCCCTCCCTCCCTCCTTCCCTCTCTCTCTTTCTGTATGTGCGTATGTGTGTGTGTTTTCGTGCGAAGAAGGAGGAGGAGCAAGGGGAGGAGGAGGAGGAGGAGGAGGAGGAGGAGAAAAAGGAAAAAAAGAGGAGTTGAGGAGGTATTGGACAACCCTTCGGCCCTCAAAACTGTTGACGTTCAATGGCAGTGTTTGAAAGGTATAGGGTTACACAGACAGACAGACAAAGAGCTGGGGTTAACGAGCATCTCTTTGCACTTCTTATCTCATCGGTGTTATTTCACGTGTCTTCCCTTTTTTTCCATTCACAAAAAAATATTGATGGTCACTGGGGAGTTATTGATGGAAGCAGAAGTATTGATGACATTCAGCCGGTTTGTTAAAATTGTGCCAAACCCGACCCAATGAATTTTCATAAATACAGATGCAGAAATAAAGGCATATCTGTCTATATATCTGATAGATATACATTTAACCATCTATTTGCCGGGTTGATATGCATGTCTAGACTGATAAATATGCATTTATTTCTTTATTTATACATGGCAAGTATGCGAATATGCTTTGGGTCGGGCCTCTCACAATTCTAACAAACCGGCCTATTAAGTGTATATAAAACTGCTTGAAAGATTGCATTCACAATTGACAAGCTTTCATGTACTTTCACATCCTTGTTACACAGAAAGTAATGTTAAGATTAAAACAAACTAAAATACAAAAGATACAATTTAAAAGTCTAGAATTACTTATCCAAAATAATATGATTACATTCCTCTTGTCCTTCCCCCTCCCCCACCCCCTATTCTTTAAAAACAACAACAATAACAACAAAAAGATAAATAAAAACAAAATAATAACAACTAAAAAAGAAAAAAAGAGAAAAAAAAGAAAAACTCACCTGAAGAAAAGAATAATGCATTTGTGTTGTGTCTGTCAGTCATCCTAGTACGCGCTTCCGTGGACACTTACCCCAGCTTCCTGACGATCAGCTGACATTGAAGATCGCGTTACCAGAGTACCAGGAGAGGACATACCTGGGGCGAGGAAAGGATCATCAGTGCCGTACTCATGAGAAAATACACACACACACACACACACACAGAGACACACACAGACGCACACAGACACACACACACACACACAGACACACACACACACACACAGAGACACACACAGACGCACACAGACACACACACACACACACAGACACACACACACACACACAAGCATATACATATACATGTCTGTCTATAAGCTTTGTCGTCCATATTGTAAAATAACCCTAAATTTTCTCACTTTTGCTCTCCTTAGCATCTTTCGTGACTGAATACTAAAGGTTAAGAAAAAAAGAGATGAAAGATAAAGAAAAGAAAAGACTAACGAGAGAAAAGAAAGAGAGAAACCATAGACAGGATAAATGAATAAAAATCGAGGAAAAGAGAGGAAATATCAAGAGCGAGTGCCTCCCGCCTGCTGCTGCCATAGCTGGGATGCCATTACTCACCGCTATAGTAAGTAGGGTGTGCCATATCTGGTTAGGGGAGGATATATAACAAAAAAAAAAAAAAAAAGTCAGACGCGACATGTTATATTGCAAAATGGCTGACACAGGTTTGACAGCAATTTGTAATTGGACGCAATTTCTGCTTTAAACCATTCACGGTAAACAATGTTACAGATGAAAGTTTTATGTTAACTCTGGCTGTTATGTGGCGGCGGTGGTGGCAGCAGCAGCGCGGATATTGACGGCTGGTGGCAGTAATGCTGGCAGCGGATGGGGAGGCACTGGCACTGGCTCTGCGCTGACAGGTGGGGGGTTATCATGGATGGGCGGTAAATAGGTAGATGGCTGGGTAGGTAATAAACAGATAAACAGATAGGTAGATGGGCAGAGTAGGGCAAGAGAGATCATTAGATAGATAAATGGATAGATAGATGGACAGATTAGCACAGAAGGGGTGGATAGATCATTAGATAGATGAAATGAGAAATTAGTGCAAGAGAGAAGGATAGATCATTAGATAGATAGATAGACGGACATATTATCGCAAGAGAGATGGCTAGATCATTAGATAGATAAACAGATAGATAAGTGGACAGAGTACCGCAAGAGGGATGGATAGATTATTAGATAGATAATTAGATAGATGGACAGATTAGCGCAAGAGAGATGGATAGATCATTAAATAAATAAATTATACTTCGTGCTTGGAATGAATAAATTGATTGTTAGGCATACTAATAGATTGACAGGGTAAGTTGACGGAGCAAGGGTGATGGATAGATAGACTGATAGGTAAATAGATACATATAGTGAGAGGAATGGGTGAATATATAGATATAGTGAAGGAGACATATAAATAGACAGAGAGGTTAAATGAGACACAGATAGATAAGAGAGGAAATGCATAGACAGATAGACAGACATATAGGGAGACTGGCAGAGGTAGAAACAGAAGGAAGGAGGGGGGTGGGGAGGAAGAGTGTGAGAGGAGGACAAAAAAGGGGAGGGTGCGAGAAAGATAGAGAGCTAGACATAGAAATCTGCATACTGAAAATTATTGGCCTGACGAAGCACAAACATTATCGCTCACACACACGAACACACATACACACACACACAAACGCACACAGACACAAGCACACACACACACACAGACAAACACACTTAAACATCAAACTTAACCTCTCACTACCCCCCCGTACCACCTACACCCCCAACCCCACCTCATCACCTCCCCCTCCCCCTCCCCCTCCCCACACACACGATCACAAGGATATCATTGTTTACCGACCAGACATCAAGTACGCAACCCGTAGATAAGGACGTCTCGACTATGCAACCCGGCAGAGACACGCGGATGATCCAATATGGCCGCCGTTTCTAGAATCCCTCTCGCCCTCGTAGATAAATCACTCTGTATCAAGCTCATCCGATGATTTACAAAGCGGGTTAATGGATAAATCGGTGGATTATTTCATCCACTCATAAATCTCATGATTCACATCCGCGTCCTTCAGCCTTATGTGGAGGAGAAGGAGCGTTCAGCGGAGTGTGTATGTGCACAACAACACTCCACGTCTCCACTCCACCGCCACTCCAGCCTCCATTGCGAGTGGACTTGTTCCGCTCCAACAGATGCACTCCACATCGCTCAAGAACCTTCTGGAAGACGGACCAATATCCCCTCGTAGGTCTATTTTTTATGTGGAGGCGTGGGTGGGGGTGGGGTGGGGGTGGAGGATGTCGTTATAGAAGGAAATTAATATTCCTTTTCTTCTTTATAATACTTTTGGTTTGGAAGGTTTCGTATAGTAGTCATTTGTCATTTCAGTTACGCGAGAGCTCGTCCTCGACAGTCCTACCTGTCCTACTTCAGTGCCGGGCAGAGCTCCTTCCCTCTCTCTTCACACTCACCCACCCCCGCGCCCCCAAATATCTTTCTCCCCTCCCTCGCCTTCCCCTTACCTCTCCCCACCCTCCTCCCCCCTTCCCACCTTCCCTCTCCCTTCATTTACACTCCTCCCTTCCTTCTCTCCCCTTCCTTCAAGTCTCCCCACTCCCCCTCCTTCCCTCCTCTTCTCTCCCTTCCTTTCCTTCCGCCCCCTTCCCCCTTCCCTCCTCTTCCTCCCTTCCCTTTCCTTGCCCTCCTCTCCCCTCCCTCTTCCCCCTTCCCTCTTCTTCTCTCCTTCCTTTCCTTCCCCCTCTCCCCCTTCCCTCCTCTTCTCTCCCTTCCTTTCCTTTCCCCCTCTCCCTTCCCCCCATCCCTCCTCTTCTCTCCCTTCCTTTCCTTCCCCCTCCCCCTTCCCTCCTCTTCTCTCCCTTCCTTTCCTTCCCCCTCCCCCTTCCCTCCTCTTCTCTACCTTCCTTTCCTTCCCCCTTCTCTCCCTTCCTTTCCTTCCCCCCTTCTCTCCCTTCCTTTCCTTCCCTCCTCTCCCCCTCCCCCTTCCCTCCTCTTCTCTCCCTTCCCTCTCCTCCCCTTCCCTCCCTCTTCTCTCCCTTCCTTTCCTTTCCCCCTCTCCCCTCCCCCTTCCCCCCTTCCCCTCTTCTTCTCTCCCTTCCTTTTCCCCCTTCCCCCTTCCCTCCCTTTCCCTCCCTTCCTTTCCTTCCCTCCCCCTTCCCCCCTTCCCCCTTCCCTCCTCTTCCTCCCCTTCCTCTCTTCTCTCCCCTCCCCCTTCCCTCCCTCCCTTCCTTTCCTTCCCCCCTTCCCTCCTCCCTTCCTTTCCTTCCCTCCTCTTCCCTCCTCCCTTCCTTTCCTTCCCCCTTCCCTCCTCCTCTCTCTCCTTCCTTTCCTTCCCCCCACCTCTCCCTTCTCCCCTCCCCCTCCCCCGTACCTCCCCCGCAGCGTCGTGACTGGGCAGTGTTTGGACGAGGCCGGAGTCGAGCAAGGCACGTCCAAAACCTATCACCTCCTGCAGCCGCCTGGCGAATGCGCCTCCTCCTGCTCCTCTGTCCGTCTCGCACTCTCATTCTGTTCGTCTCTTTCTCTCTCTGATTCTCTCTCTGTCTGTCTGTCTGTCTGTCTGTCTCTTTCTCTCTGTGTGTCTGTCTGATTCTCTCTCTCTCTCTCTCTCTCTCTCTCTCTCTGTTCCCCTCTCTCTCTGTCTCATACTCTGTCTTAATCTCTCTTCCTGTTTGTCTCTTTCTCTCTATCTATCTGTCTGATTCTCACACTCTGTCTGTTTGTCTGTCTGAATCTCCCTTTTCGGTCTGCCTTCCCGCCTGATTCTCTCTCTCTCTGTTTGTCTCTTACTCTCTCCCTCTCTCTGTCTGACTCTCTCTTTGTTTGTCTCTCTCTCTCTGTGTCCATCTCGCACTCTTTTAGTCTCCCTCATTCTCTGTCCGTCTCACACTCCCTTTCTCTTTGTCTCACTCTCTCTCTCTGTCTGCCTGGTTCACTCATTCTTTCGGTTCTGTCCTACACACTCTTCGTCTGCCTCACACTTTCCTTCTGGCTGCCTCATACTCTCCTTGTTTGTCTGATTCTCTCTTTATTTCTGCTACGTGTAACACTTTTTTTCTGTCTGTCTCACAATCTCATTCTTCCTTTCGATCAGTCTCACTCTCTCTCTCGCTATCTCCCTGTTTGCCTAACACACACTTTCTCTCTATTTGCCTTATTCTTTCCCTCTGTCTGTCTCGCTACCTGTCTACATCCCTCGCTCAGTCTGTATACACATTTATCCTTGTCTATGTCTGTCCGTCTGTCTGTAATTTGTTAATCTTTCTAGCTGTAAATATCCCTCTGACCGTTTCGCCCTTTCTCTCCCTCCCTCCATCCTCCACCCCTCTCTCTATTCCTCTCATTCTGTCTCTTTCCATCTATCTTTGGCTTCTCCCTCTCACATCAGATTTGTTTATCTCAAATACCACATCCGTATTCACACTTTAATACATTTTATTTAATAACCCCCTCCCCTCTGCCCCCCGCCCCCCCCAAAAAAAAAGCCAGCCATGCAATGGTATTTACACAACCTAAATATTACATCTCCGTCACAGTTCGGTTGGCAGCTTGGAGTGGGAGGGGGGAGGGAAGGGGAAAGAAGGGGAGGGGAGAAGGGAGGGGAAAGGAGAAATGGGGGCGGGAAGTGGAAGAAGGGAGGGGCGGGGAGAAGGGAAGGGAAAAGAGGGGGGAAGGGAAAAGAGGAGGGGAGAAGGGAGGGTAAGAAAGGGAGTAGAAGGGATGGGAGAAAGGAGGGATGGGAACAGGAAGTGCAAAGAAGGGGAAAAGATGGGAGGGGAAATTAGTGAAGAAGTGCTGGGAGGAAAAGGAGGGGAGAAGAGAGTAGTGAGAGAAATGATGCGTAGGGGTAAGGAGAAGGGACGGAGGGAAGAAGAGAATAAAAGAATGGGAAAGGAGAGAAGTGAAGGAAAAGGGAAAGATGGGAAGGGGAAGGGGAAAAAGAGGGAGAAGTGAGAAAAATGAGGGAAGGAGGGGAGAACAGAGCAAAAGAGACAAGACGAAGAAGAGAGGGAGAGGGAAAGGAGAGGGAAACCGGAAGTAAGACGGGGGAGAGGCTAAAGGAGGAGAGTGGAAGGGAGGAGATTGAGGGGAGAGGAGGAGGGGATAGAGATAAGAGAGGGGGAGTGGGGAAGGGCACGGAGAGGACATATCTGGGTCACTGGGGAGTCACTCTACCTGCAACACGGCGCTTCATAATGCAAGTGACTTTGCTTGTTGAAATATTGCGATATTGAGCCCTCTGTAACAGAACACACACACACACACATTCTCTCTCTCTCTCTCTCTCTTTCTCCCTGTCTCTCTCTTTCTCCTTCTCTCTATTTTTCTCCTTTCTCTCTATCTTTCTCCTTTCTCTCTCTCTCTCTCTCTCTCTCTCTCTCTCTCTCTCTCTCTCTCTCTCTCTCTCTCTCTCTCTCTCTCCCCTCCCTTTTCCAAATACTTTCACCCTATATACCTCCTCAAACATGTCCATACAAAAAAGGAAAAAAAAAAAACATTGCTTTCACTATTTTTCAAGAATCTCCAACATGTTTCATAAACGCTTTGTTTATGTTTTCTTCGCTACGACCTCAATCGCCTTCTTCACTCTGTGTTTTTCTCTTCTTGCCTTTTCCCTCTGAACCCACTTTCTGCTGTGTGTGTGTCTCTCTCTCTCTGCATTTTTCCCTTTCTCTCTTTCTCGGCCTCGGTCTCTCTTTCTTGATTCTTCTCTCTCTCTCTTTCTCTTCCCCTTCTTGTATCTTGACCTTTCTCTCTTTCTCTTCTCCCTCTGTCTCTTTTTCCTGTGCTTTCTCTCTCTCTCTCTCTAACTCCTTCATAGAGAGAGAGAGAGAGAGAGAGAGAGAGAGAGAGAGAGAGAGAGAGAGAGAGAGAGAGAGAGAAAGAGAGAGAGAGAGAGAGAGAGAGAGAGAGAGAAAGTGAGAAAGTGAGAAAGAGGGAAAGAGAGAGAGAAAGAAAGAAAGAAAGAGAAAGAAAGAGAAAGAAAAAGAAAGAACGAAAGAAAGAAAGAAAGAGAGAGATGCAGATAGGCGGATAGATAAATAGATACACAGACAGATAGAGATAATCATCGATAGAGAGAGAGAACGCAAGAGGGAAACCAGCAAACCAAAACCAGCAAACCAAAACCAAAAAACCCAAAAACCAAAAAAAACACCAAAATGAAACCCCTCGGAACCCAACTTTCACAGCGACATTTGGACGAAAATAATCCTACCCTACGTGATATGTGAGAAATGTGCCGAGTCATGCCTTCGCCCAGCATCACAATGGCCTGTCTCGATCTGAATTTTTATCTCACGGAGGACAAGTCGGTAGCGCACGCTGTGATGCTGCGACGGCCCAAACAGCTGTGAAATGGCTGTCGGATGGCTGTGAGAAATGCGGTGAAGCTCGGCCAGTTCGGCTGTGGTAGTTTCGGCGATGAATTGTTTCAACAATTCATCTTTTTTCTTCTGTATTTGATTTTTTTTCTTTTTTTTTGTAACCTTTTTTTTGGGGGGACCGTTCGTGACGAGAATAATTCGAACCGTGATTAGCATCGGGATTCGCGTTACGTAATTAAGCTGATAAAAGGCGACGATGACGGCGGTTTGCGAAGATGACGACGAAGATGATGATGATGATGACGAAGATGACGACGATGATGACGACGAAGATGACGACGATGATAATGACGAAGATGATGATGAAGATGATGATGATGACGACGAAGAAGATGACGATGACGATGATGCTTCGGATAGCCATGAGACCGCGATGCTGAAATCTCCGCCGTCACAATTGCTGTCACGGCGAGAACAAACCGCGCGCCAGGAGAGCAAATAACATTATCAAAGAGAACAAGAATAACATACAGACACGTCAAATAATCGCATTCCAACCTAGAGAGAAGGCGATGATACAGAATAAATAGGTCATTAAAGAAGAAAATTACATAAACGATAGATGATTGAATTCCTAGATAAAGAAAAATGATGGTAAAATCAGGAAAGGAAGGAAAAAAATGAGCACACAAAAATATAATGCGGATGGATAGATACGATAAAACAAATAAAAAATAATTTAAAAATGATAGAAAATGACCAAACACAAACCAGTAAAACGAAATGATTTCTAGATACTTGAAAAAACAAATGCAATTTCACTCTTGCTCTCTCTCTTTCTGTGTCTTTCTCCCTCCCCTCTCTCACTCTCTTCCACCCCCCCCCTCCTCTTTTTCCCCTTCCCCTTTCCCTCTATCTCTCTTTTTCTCCCTCCCCCCTCTCTCTATCTGTCTGTCTCTGTCTCTGTCTATCTCTCTCCCTCCCTCCCTCTCCCTCTCTGGACCTACAGACCGCGATCCACCGGGGACAACATAATACAGCCACCTCGTCTACCCGCACTCAACCCGAGACTGATTGACAGCTTCCCCTTCCCCTCCTCAACCCCTTCCCTCCCCATCCTCTCCCCTCCCCATTCCGCATACCTCATCCTCTCCCCTCTCTCTCCCCTGCCCCATCCCCCATCCTCTCCCCTCTCCCCCTGCCCCATCCCTCCCCTCTCCCCCTGCCCCATCCCCCATCCTCTCCCCTCTCCCACTGCCCCATCCCCTATCCATCCATCCTCCCTCTCTTCCCCTGCCCCCTCCCCCACCCCCCATCCTCTCCCCTCTCCCCCTGCCCCCTCCCCCACCCCCATCCTCTCCCCTCTACCCCTGCCCCCTCCCCCACCCCCCCATCCTCTCCCCTCTCCCACTGCCCCATCCCCCATCCTCTTCCCTCTACCCCTGCCCCCTGCCCCATCCCCCATCCTCTCCCCTCTACCCCTCTCCCCCCACCCCCTGCAATCACTCTGATTTTCGGCGGGCGCGGGGGCGGCGGTCGTCACTCAGCGACAAACCTGACAAATATGTATGATCTTCCTCGGTTCTCGATGAACAGCCGTTGAACATCTGGTGAACGGATGCAGTGAACGTGATGAACGAACGGCAGGTTTTAGGGGGAGGGGGAGGGGGAGGGTGATCGGGGAATATCCATCACTAATGCGTGGTAACTGGGTGTGTGTGTCTGTGTTTTCAGGCGTGTGTGGGGATAGTAGTCATGGTAGTAAAAGTAGTAGTAATCGTAGTAGTAGTAGTAAAAATAGTAGTAAAAATAGTAGTAAAAGTAGTAGTAGTAGTAAAATAGTAGTAAAAGTAGTAGTTGTCGTAGTATTATTATTATTAGTAGTAGTAAAAATATTAGTAAAAGTAGTAGTTGTAGTAGTATTAGTAGTTGTAGTAGTAGTAGTAGTAAAAATAGTAGTCGTAGTAGAAGTAGTAGTAATTTTAATAGAAGTAGTAGTAGTAATAATTTTAATAGTAGTAGTAGTAGTAATAACTTAAATAGTAGCAGCAGTAGTAGTAGTAGGAGTAGAAATAGAAGAAGCAGTATAATCAACAGGATAAATAGTAGTAGTAGGAATTTTAATAGTAGTAGCAGTAGTCGAAGTAGTAGCAGGAGGAGTAAAAGTAGAAGGAGCATTAGGATTAGTCGGAGCTATACAAATACTAGTAACAGGAGTAGTATTATCATCATAATCATCAGCAGTAGTAGTAATAGTACTAATAGTAATAGCAGTAGTAGTAGTAATAGTAGTAGTGGTAATAGTAGTAATAGTAGTAGTGGTAATAGTAGTAATAGTAGTAATAGTAGTAGTAGTAGTAGTAGTAGTAGTAGTAGTAGTAGTAGTAGTAGTAGTAGTAGTAGTAGTAGAAGCAGTAACAGTAGCAGTACCAGTAGCAGTAGCAGTAGTAGTACAAGTAGTAATAGTAACAACAGGAGCAATAGTTTGAATTGTAGTGGTGGTGATAGTAGTGAGTATTAGGAGTGGAAGGAGTAGTAAGAGTAGAAGTGGTAGGAGTGGGAGTAGAAATAGTAGTAGGATTTAAGTAGTAGGAGTGGAAAGAGTTGTAGGAATGGTAGGAGTAGTAAGAGTGGCAGCAGAAATAGTAGTAGGATTGCTACGAGTTGTAAAAGTGGTAGGATTAGTGGGACTGGTAAGAATGGTAAGAATATCAGTAGTAGTAGTTCTAGGAGTGGTAGTAGAAGCGGTAGCAGGATCTGAGAAGTAGGAGTGGTTGGAGCTGTAGGAATGGCAGGAGTGATAAGAGTAGTGGGAGTGGTGGGAGTGGTAGGAGTGGTAGCCCCCCCGAGTAGTAAGTTAGAGCCGGCGTGTGAGGTGCGAGTCGAGCTTGACAAGACCCGATTTATGGCTGTGCGAATACATGTCTAGCTGTATTGTTATTATATCGTACCGCTACGTTATTGTCGCCCCAATATTTTTACCTCCGTGTATATGAAAAACAGAATCCCCTAAATAAAACGAAACGAAAGGCTGGGGAAAAAAACGAAAAAAAGAACAATAAAGCGAACAAACACGCGAATAAACAGATCTCAGACAATAGCGGCACCAAACAGCCCCTTGAATCGTTTTTGAATCCGGGGGCGAGACGGCTTACACGAACGCCATCTTCGTCGGTAGCGATTCGTCTTGCAAGACAGTGGTTAACGTTGCAACACACTGATCTTCTATCGCCTTTCACTTAAATGTATCGATGTATTACTAAGTGTTATATTGCTCCTCTGTCCTTGATCTACAGGCATTGGTCTTATTGGAGGAATTGTATTATGGCGGGGGGAGGGAGGGAGAGGGGTGGGGGAGTAAAGTGGTAGAACAGTATTGGAATGGAAGAAGAGGGATGAGTGGATATCGCGAATTGTTTTTGGCGAATGGATAAAGATGGCGATAGCAATGAAACAGATAAAATTACAAAAGCCGAGGGAGATACGGTATTACTACAGCTAATTATTATTTTTTCTTTGTTTCCCAAACCTACGACCAACCCTTTAACTTCCTCCCCTTGTTCCTAACAAAAACGACAAACACACACATATTCACAAAGACACACACATTCACAAAGACACACACACACACACATATTCACAAAGACACACACATATTCACAAAGACACACACACACACATATTCACAAAGACACACACACACACACATATTCACAAAGACATACACATACACACATATTCACAAAGACACACACATATTCACAAAGACACACACACATACATATTCACTATGACACACACATATTCACAAAGACACACACACACACATATTCACAAAGACACACACACACACATATATTCACAAAGACACACACACACACATATTCACAAACACACACACACACACACATATTCACAATGACACACGCACATATTCACAAAGACACACACACGCACATATTCACAAAGACACACACACACACATATTCACAAAGGCACATACACACACATATTCACAAAGGCACACACACACATATTCACAAAGACACACACACACACATATTCACAAAGAAACACACACACATATTCACAAAGACTCACATAAATATTCACATAGATACATACATATTCACAAAGACACACACTCATATTCACAAAGACACACACACATATTCTCAAAGACACACTCATATTCACAAAGACACACACACATATTCAAAAAGACACACACACATATTCACAAACACACACACACATATTCACAAAGACACACATATTCACAAAGACATACACACATATTCACAAACACACACACACATATTCACAAAGACACACACACACACACACATACACAAAGACACACATATCCACAAACACATACACAAACACACACACATACACAAAGACACACACAGAAAGACACACACATACATATTAACACACACAGACATGCCAACCTCACCCCATCCCAACCACCCATCCTCCCACCCCCTTACCTCCACCCCATCCCCCACTACCCTCCCTCCCACCCCACCACCCTCTCCCCCCCACCCCTCCCCCACGCCCGTCCCTCCATCTTTCTCACGGGATGGATGTTAGACGAACGAGTGGATGCGGCTCATATCCACACGGAGCCGGGACCCTTATCACACGATCCGCTCCCAGGCCTACGGAGCCTCGCCGGAGTGAACCGCAGGGAGGCATAAGGAGTGACTCTGAGGTCGTCTTTGCGGTCCGGGCGAGGGAGGGAGGGAGGGAGGGAGGGCGAGGGAGGGACGGCGAGGGAGGGAGAGGGAGGGACGGCGAGGGAGGGAGAGGGAGGGACGGCGAGGGAGGGAGGGAGGGACGGCGAGGGAGGGAGGGAGGGCGATGGGGAGAGAGGGAGGAAGGGATAAAAGAGGGGGCGGGAGAGATGGGAGATTAGACGGGGAAAGACAGAGAGGCATAAATATATTGACGGAAAGACAATGAGTTTTAGACGGACAGAATGACAATAAATTTTAAACAGATATCATGGCGGACGGAATGACAATGAATTTTAGACAGAGAATGTCAATGAATTTTAGACAGAGCGAATGACAATGAATTTTAGACAGAGCGAATGACAATGAATTTTAGACAGAGCGAATGACAATGAATTTTAAACAAAATGGCAATGAGATAGACAGAGCGACAACGAGTTTTAGACAGATATAATGACATATATATAATGATATAATAATATCATAGCGGACAGAATGACAATGCTTTTATGACAGACAATATGTTTTAGACAGACAGAATGACAATGAGTTTCAGATATACAGAAATAAATTAAGCTTTAGACAGAAAGAATTAGGCAGACCGACAAAAAATCAAAAGAAAAGACAGGTAAATAGGAAAAAAGAGACACGAAGACGAAGTTTTAGACAGAAATACAAAAAACCTTCGAGGGACTGAAAGACAGAGAGGCACAAAAAGCTATAAAGAAAGATTAAGATGTTTAAATAGACATAAAAAGGCCGACCGATTTAGGCATATAGAAGGGCAGAGAGACAGTCAGACAGAGACAAACAAATGTATATATACATATACATATATATATATATATATATATATATGTATATGTATATAGAGAGAGAGAGAGAGAGAGAGAGAGAGAGAGAGAGAGAGAGAGAGAGAGAGAGAGAGAGAGAGAGAGAGAGAGAGAGAGAGAGAGAGAGAGATGGAGAGTGGAGATGCAGGATACGAGATGAGAAGAGGGAGAAGGAGATGAGAATGAAGGGCAGAGAGAGGGGGAGTGGGAAAAGAGGAGGGGAGAGGGGGAGAAGAGGAGTGGGAGAGTAGAAAGAGGGTAGAGGAAGGGGAGAGGAGAGTGTAGGGTGAGAGGAAAGAAGATGGAAAGGGGAAGAGGAGGGGGAAGGGGGAAAGGGGGTGAGAAGATGAAAGAAGAGAGGGAATGGAATGAGGAGAGAAGGAGGGAGGAAAGGGGAAGTGAAGGAAAAGGAGAAGAAGAAATGGCAGGAGATGGGACAGGAAAGGGGGAGGAGGAGAGGGAAGACGAGAGAAGAGAGGAAAAAGAAGGAGGAGGAATAGCAAGGAGGCCAGGAGAGGGGGGAAGGAGGAGAGGGAAGACGAGAGAAGGAGGGAGAAAAAAAAAGGAGGAGGAGGAATGACAAGGGGGAGGGGGCAGGAGGGGGGGCAGGAGAGGGGAGGGGAAAGGGGGGGGGATGAGGAGGGGGCGAGAGGTTATGAAGAGCACGTCTCGGAGCCATCAGTATCTCGCTGTCACGACATGTTGACCCAGCGCCACCCACAGGCGCCGACGCCGTCTCCGCCGCTGCCACTAACTACCACAACGACCCCCCTTTCAACGAAACGCACGACCCCCTTACCCCCGACACACACTCCCCTAGACGACGCCCATACCCACCATAGAGCCCCCCATACACACAAACCTCAACGACCAACTCGCACGACCCCCCCCACCTCCCCTACCACGACCCCTACCCCCCAATTCCCTATACCCCCCAACGACCCCCTTCCCCACACAATCTCAACGACCACCTCATACTACTCCCCCCTCCCCCCCCCGCCCAACCAGGACCCATACCCCCAAATACCCCCCCAACAGTTCCCTATACCCCTCAACGACCCCCTTCCCCACACAACACCAACGACCCCACCCTCCATAACCCCCTCCTCACCAACGACCACCTCCCTATAAAATCGACCTTCAACGACCCTCACCCCCCCCCCAATATACCCCCCCTCCTATTCTCACAATCGTCCCACGTTCATTACTTCTTCAAGACTGACTAATGACTAAGAAATGAGTAAGAAAGAAAAAGAAACAATAAAAAAATCGTAGCAATAAACGACAAAAGAATGAAAGAGTAAAAAGAAAGAATGAAAGGGAGAAAAAAGAGAAAGAAAGAGAAATAATAGAAAACAAAAATTGCCTTAGAAGACAAACACATAGTCGTAGAAATATTGAAAATGATGATAACAAAAAAAATATTATCTACTAATAATGAATAAATGATGATAACAATTACAATAACATCAACAAGAAAAACGATAATAATAATAATAAATATAACAACAAAGACGATGGTGACGACAATGATGACAATAATAAAGTTAATAATAATAATAATAATAATAATAATAATAATAATAATAATAATAACCATGATAACAATACTAACAGTAATAATAACTAATAAAAATAATGATAATGATGATGATAATAATAATAATAATAATAATAATAATAATAATAATAATAATAATAACAACAATAACAATAATCCTAATCCTAATAATAACAATAACAATAATAATGGTGATAATTAGTTTAATGATAACAATAATAATAAGTTTAATGATAACAATAATAAGTTTAATGATAACAATAATAATAAGTTTAATGATAACAATAATAATAAGTTTAATGATAACAATAATAATAAGTTTAATGATAACAATAATAATAAGTTTAATGATAACAATAATAATGTTTAATGATAACAATAATAATAAGTTTAATGATAACAATAATAATAAGTTTAATGATAACAATAATAATAAGTTTAATGATAACAATAATAATAAGTTTAATGATAACAATAATAATAAGTTTAATGATAACAATAATAATAAGTTTAATGATAACAATAATAATGTTTAATGATAACAATAATAATGTTTAATGATAACAATAATAATAAGTTTAATGATAACAATAATAATAAGTTTAATGATAACAATAATAATGTTTAATGATAACAATAATAATAAGTTTAATGATAACAATAATAATAAGTTTAATGATAACAATAATAATAAGTTTAATGATAACAATAATAATAAGTTTAATGATAACAATAATAATAAGTTTAATGATAACAATAATAATAAGTTTAATGATAACAATAATAATAAGTTTAATGATAACAATAATAATAAGTTTAATGATAACAATAATAATGTTTAATGATAACAATAATAATAAGTTTAATAATAACAATTACAAAAGCAATAATGATAAAAATTAGTATCATTCTATATCCCCCCCCCTCCCCCTACCTCGGCGCCACATCCCTCAAGTCGCCGTCGCGCGCTGTCTCGTAAGAATCGTCGGGACTTTTTGAATTTGAGATTTTATCATTTCCAACAAGGACAACGACGACGATGACGACGACAACGACGACGACGACAACAACGACAACGACAACGATGACGGCAGCAAGGACACCGACCACGGCCACAACAACGACAGCCTCGATAACAACGACAGCCACCAACACATTGGCGACAGCAATAACGCCTATACCTACAACCACAATAACCACAACTACACCCAAAGCTACAACAACCACAACCACACCGCCAACGACAACAACAACAACGACAACAAAAATGGCGCCAACGACAACACCAATACACACCACCAGCGCCTCTCCTTTGTTATAAGGGCAGCAACGAGGCCTCCGCTTGTTTGTGTTTAGTTGCCTTTTTTCATGGTTGTGTGGTGGCGGTGGTGAGGGTGAGGGTGTAGACTGCTGTGGCGGTGGCGGTGGTGAGGGTGTCTGCGTAGGCTGCTGTGGTGATGGTGAGGGTGAGGGTGTATGCTGCTGTGGCGGTGGTGAGGGTGTATACTGCTACGGTGAGGGTGAGGCTGTATGCTACTGCGATGGTGGTGAGCGAGAAGGTGTATGCTACTGTGGCGGTGGTGAGAGTGAAGGTGTACGTTCTGGTGGCGGGATGAGGGCGAAGGTAGAGGTGAGGGCGAGGGTGTGTATGCCGTGGCAGTCGGGGTTGTGGAAGTACGCGTGGTGGCGTGATGACTATGTGTGATACGTATCCGGATTCGGGTGTATGAGATATTTTTGTGGTGATGTGGGTGTGTGGTGATGAGTGCGTGTGTATGTTAGGTAACAGGAGATGTACGTGTGTGGCGTTGGGGTATATGTGTGTGGTGTTGGGGTGTGTACGTGCGGTGATGTGCATGGAGATATGGGCGTATGCGTGTGTGTATGGAGATATGAGCGTATGGGTGTGTGTATGAGATATGGGCGTATGCGTGTGTGTATGTAGAGGGTGTGTGTGTATGCGTATAGTTGGGTGATGTTCTGTACGTGTGTTTGCCTGTATTTACCTGTGTGTATATGTGTGCGTGTTTCCGTGCGCATGTGCGTGTATCCGTCCTTCTGTGTGCGTGTTTGAATGTGTGAGAAAATGAATTGTATGAAAAGGAATGATTGTTTAGTCAGCAACAAAAACCAAATAACAGACACAAAAAGGAAAGAAGAAAAAAAAGAAATTCCAGGGGGGGGGGGGGAGTGAGTTACCTATTCAAAATTTTCACACGCTTCAAACTACAGGTCTTTGATGGTTTGTTTTGGATACACAGGGCCACCCAAGAGGATAAGAGAAGAAGAAGAAGAAGAAGAAGAAGAAGAAGAAGAAGAAGACGAAGAAGAAGAAGGCGAAGAAGAAGACGAAGAAGTAATAAACAGAAGGAGAAAAAAGGCAAAAGAGAAAGAGGAAGATGATGATGGAAAAGAGGAAGAGGAAGAATAGGAAGTGAGGAAGAGAACGAAAAGGAGACGATGTGAAAGTGGAGGAAGAAAAAATGAAAAAAGGGAAGGAGTAGGAGAAAAAATGGGAAAGAAGGAAGAATTGGAAAAGGAGGAGGAAAAACGGAGAACGGAGAAAAATAAATATTGAAGAAAAAAAAAGATGAAAAATAATGATTCTGAAATATCATAACATACCAATACATGATATGAAATCTTGATAATATCGCATTTATTTGATGCTAATGATAATATTAACAATAAAACCATTAACCAAAATAATAATATCAACAACAGTAATAATAATAACAAAAACAATGATATCATTATCATTATAACTTAAATCATCAGCTTTACTATTATCATCATTATCACTACTTTCATTATAATTTTTACTATCACCATTATCATCATCATCATTATTACCTACCATCATAATTGCCATCCCCATTACTCAGAATACCAGCACATCAGAACCATTACCATCATCACCATCAATACTCCCATTAACTATATCATTCACAACACCCATTCCAAATCTCAAATCAACACCATGATCGTCACCAGCGCCCCCTTTTCACAACCACAACCGTGACAAAAGCGCGGCGAGAGACAGCATGAAATCACTGCCCTATCACCGTTGTAAATCTAGCTGATGACCCGCCGAATGAGGAGAGGCAGAAACGAGTGAATGGCGATGCTCGTGTTTCTTGGGGTCGGGGCTAAGATTCCTGGTCTTCTGGTCTTTTGTTGTTGTTGTTGTTGTTTTTGTTGTTGGTGATATCGTTGAGGCAGAAACGAGTGAATGGCGATGCTCGTGTTTCTTGGGGTCGGGGCTAAGATTCCTGGTCTTCTGGTCTTGTTTTGTTGTTGTTGTTGTTATTGTTGTTTTTGTTGTTGTTGTTGAGGTAGAAACGAGTGAATGGCGACGCTCGTGTTTCTTGGGGTCGGGGCTAAGATTCCTGGTCTTCTGGTCTTGTTTTGTTGTTGTTTTTGTTGTTGTTGTTGTTATCGTTGAGGCAGAAACGAGTGAATGACGATGCTCGTGTTTCTTGGGGTCGGGGCTAAGATTCCTGGTCTTCTGGTCTTGTTTTGTTGTTGTTGTTGTTGTTGTTATCGTTGTGGCAGAAATGAGTGAATGACGATGCTCTTGTTTCTTGGGGTCGGGGCTAAGATTCCTGGTCTTCTGGTCTTGTTTTGTTGTTGTTGTTGTTATTGTTGTTTTTGTTGTTGTTGTTGAGGTAGAAACGAGTGAATGGCGACGCTCGTGTTTCTTGGGGTCGGGGCTAAGATTCCTGGTCTTCTGGTCTTGTTTTGTTGTTGTTGTTGTTTTTGTTGTTGTTGTTATCGTTGAGGCAGAAACGAGTGAATGGCGATGCTCGTGTTTCTTGGGGTTGGGGCTAAGATTCCTGGTCTTCTGGTCTTGTTTTGTTGTTGTTGTTGTTGTTGTTGTTGGTGGTGGTGGTGATATCGTTGAGGCAGAAACGAGTGAATGGCGATGCTCGTGTTTCTTGGGGTCGGGGCTAAGATTCCTGGTCTTCTGGTCTTGTTTTGTTGTTGTTGTTGTTATTGTTGTTTTTGTTGTTGTTGTTGAGGTAGAAACGAGTGAATGACGATGCTCGTGTTTCTTGGGGTCGGGGCTAAGATTCCTGTTTTTCTCGTCTTGTTTTGTTGTTGTTGTTGTTTTTGTTGTTGTTGTTATCGTTGAGGCAGAAACGAGTGAATGGCATTGCTCGTGTTTCTTGGGGTCCGGGCTAAGATTCCTGGTCTTCTGGTCTTGTTTGTTGTTGTTGTTTTTGTTGTTGTTGTTGTTGTAATCGTTGAGGCAGAAACGAGTGAATGGCGATGCTCGTGTTTCTTGGGGTCCGGGCTAAGATTCCTGTTCTTCTGGTATTGTTTTGTTGTTGTTGTTGTTGTTGTTGTTGTTGTTGTTGTAATCGTTGAGGCAGAAACGAGTGAATGGCGATGCTCGTGTTTCTTGGGGTCCGGGCTAAGATTCCTGGTCTTCTGGTCTTGTTTTGTTGTTGTTGTTTTTGTTGTTGTTGTTGTTGTTGTAATCGTTGAGGCAGAAACGAGTGAATGGCGATGCTCGTGTTTCTTGGGGTCCGGGCTAAGATTCCTGCTCTTCTGGTCTTGTTTTGTTGTTGTTGTTTTTGTTGTTGGTGATATCGTTGAGGCAGAAACGAGTGAATGGCGATGCTCGTGTTTCTTGGGGTCGGGGCTAAGATTCCTGCTCTTCTGGTCTTGGGTTTTTGGTTTTATTTTCGTTGGTGTTGTTGTTATCGCTTTTCTTCTTTTGTTTTTTGGTGTTGCTGTCGTTCTTTTGTTTGTTTGTTTGTTTTCTTGTTTTAAGTGTTCTACCCTTCGTTTCCTTTATTTTCTTTTCGTTTCTCTTTCATTTTCTTCTTCTTTTGTTCTTGCTCTTCTCCTCCTAACCTCCCTTCCTTCATTGCTCCTCCTCCTCCTCCTTCTCTTCTTCATCCTTCCCGCCTACATCCGCATGCAAGAACTCTGCTGTATAAAAACGGGGTTCCTCGCCTCCCCGGATTCACCTCCAGCTTACCCGAACGCCGAGCTTTTTCATGTGTCACGTGGTCTCGAATCCGATACCGAATTATAACCCCCACCCCCCCAAGTAAACCACAATTTCTCCCCAATTTCATCCCCCCCAATTCCTCAATCTCTTTTCGTTTCTTCCTACTTCCCCCCACCGTCTATAGCCTCTCCCCCCACCCTCTCTCTTAAAACCTCCATCCCCCGAAACCCGCCATTTTTTCCCGCCAATTTTGAACAGCTGCGACGGACGAAACGCGGGAAAGGGAGGGGGAAGGGGTGGGGGATGGGGGAGGGGGGCGCTCGGCAGACGGCGGGGAGGGCGAGCGAGCGTCCGCATAACCGGAGGCGAAGGTGTATTTTGATATTCTGAGTCAGCAATACGTGCCCCGTCGCCTTTAATTGGCCGGATAACACGGAGCGTGACGTAACGCATCTCCGATCACAGCGGAATCCGTCTTGATAATGATATGATGGGATTTTAAGACTAATGTTCCCCCGAGAGAGCAATCAGGCGTAGGGGGGGGGGGGGGGTGAGTGAGCGGGGGAGGGGGGGGGGTGCGTGAGTGAGCGGGTGTGTGTGCGTGTGCGTGCGTGCGTGCGTATGTGTGTGGGGGGGGGGGTGAGTGTGCGCGTGTGTGGAGGGAGGCAAGAAGGGAAGGAGGGAGGCAAGGAGGGAAGGAGGGAGGCAAGGAGGGAAGGAGGGAGGCAAGGAGGGAAGGAGGGAGGCAAGAAGGGAAGGAGGGAAGTAAGAAGGGAGAAAGATTTTTAAAAATCGAGAGAAAATATGAAAAAAACAAGAAAAAAGAAAGAGAAAACGGGAGGCAGCAAACGAAGAGAAGAAAGAGCGAAAGATTCAGAAAGAAAAAGAAGAAAAAAGCAAGGAAGAAAGGGAAAGAGAACACGCCCTTTTTATATATCGTAGTCCCGCCCATGTTACACTCCCTGTTGGCGGTGTGGGCGGGGGTTGGTGGGGGGGAGGGGGAAAGGGGGGGTGGGGGACTCCAATAGGACGCGTGGGCTGTCGTGCGACGGAGCGACAGGAAGTGAACGACAGCGTGAGAGAGGGAGAATTAAAATGATAAGGATAATGATGATGATGATGATGATGATGGTGGTACTGATGGTAGTGATGGTGATGGTGTTGGTGGTAGTGATGGTGATAATGGTGATGATGGTGTTGTTGGTGATGATTGTGTTGGTGCTGGCGATGGTAGTGATGATTATCATTATGGTGATGCTGATGATTTTTATAGTGATGGTGACGATGATGAAAATGATAACAATAATAATGATGGCGGTAACAAGAACAAAGTTATCAACAATATGAATAATGATGACGAAGGAAATAAACATTTGAGAGAAGCATAAGCATGCTCTTGCAACCCAATCCTCGTATTGTTTAACATAACGAAAAAAAAACGATATCAATAGAAACCTAATAAAAAAAAAAAAAAAAAAACCTCACCTAAATCAAATACACATCAGCGAATACACCAACCCATAAAACAAATAACAACCATACATTTCAACCCAAAAAACACCCACAACACACAACACATTCACAAGCACACTCTCAAAAAAAAGAAGAAAAAAAAATCAAGCACACTGTCCAAAAAAGTATATAAAAAATTAAGTTGGCCTACAATCTTACAAAAACCACACTACAAAAAAATCAAGCACACCGTTAAAAAAATAAAGCAGTAAAAAAAAAAAAAAGCAGGCCTACAATCTTACAAAAAAAAACACACTACAAAAAAAAATCAAACACACCGTAAACAAAAATCAAGCACAGTTCAAAAAAAAAGAAAAAAAAAATTAAGTAGGCCTACAATCTTCCAAAACGACAGCCACAGTGACTTTCCCCGAAGCCTCCGCGCCCCCGTCCCGGTTCGAGGCTTCTGGGCTGCGCGCGGGGCTCCGGCCGGGCGTTCTGCTCTGATCATCTTCTGGTAATGGTTATGGCGTCATAAATGCATGGTATTAAATTCTAATGGCTTTATGGTGATGTAGGGAAATTTGGGGGAGAGGGAGAGGGAATGGGGGAGAGGCAGAGGCAGAGGGGGGGGAGGGAAAAGGAGACGGAGGGGAGAGAGGAAGAGGTTTGTGTGTGTACATATATATATATATATATATATATATATATATATATATATATATGTATATATATATATATATATATATATATATTTATATTTATATATATATATTTATATTTATATCTATCTATCTATCTATCTATCTATCTATCTATCTATCTATCTATCTATCTATCTATATATATATATATATATATATATATATATATATATATATATATATATAGAGAGAGAGAGAGAGAGAGAGAGAGAGAGAGAGAGAGAGAGTTAGAGAGAGAGAGAGAGAGAGAGAGAGAGAGAGTTAGAGAGAGAGAGAGAGAGAGAGAGAGAGAGAGAGAGAGAGAGAGAGAGAGAGAGAGAGAGAGAGAGAGAGAGAGAGAGAGAGAGAGAGAGAGAGATAATAACAAAAATAACAACAATAACAGTAATAGTAATAGTTACTGTAATACTTGTAGTTACAGTAATGGTAATGGCAATGTTGATGGTATAATGATAATGATAATGTGATGATGATGATGATGATGATGATGATGATGATGATGATGATGATGATGATGATGATGATGATGATCATCATCATCATCATAATTATAACTATTACAGAAATAACAATAATAACAATATTTATACTAATAACAATAATAACAATAATGATAAAGACATAATAAAAATCCTTGAAATTATAACAATAATAACGATAATGATAATAATAATAACAATAATAACAATAATAACAATAATAATAATAATAATATAAGTAATACTAATGATGATAATAATAATGGTGATGGTGGTGATGCTGCTGCTGCCAACGTAAAAAAATAATAACTATAATTATAATAACAATAACAATAATGATACTGATTATAGTAGTAATCATAAAAAATGATGAAATAAACAAAAGTAATAACATAAATGATACTGATAATGATGATAATAATAATAGGAATACTACTACTAATAATAAAACACTAAACACCAATAATAATATCAAATAATAATAATGATAATGATACCATTGACTAATATCAATAGTAATTATAAAAAAGATGAAAATGATAACAATACAAATAATCATAAAACAGATAATGATGATGACAATAACAATGATAACAATAATGAAAACAACTGCGATAATAAAAACGACAACATCAATACTAATACTAATACTACTACTACTACTAATAATAATAACTAATAAAGATAACAATAATAATAATTCTTGAAATGGTGACAATAATATGATGATGATAACGATCATCATAAAAATGATAATCATAATAGTAACAGCAACAATAATAATGATAATAATATTGATAATGACGATAACAATAATAATAATGATGATGATGATTACTATCATCTTAATAACAACAATAATAATCATAACAATAGAAATGATAATGATAATGATAATAATAATAATGATAATAATAATAATCATGATCATAATATCATAATGATATTTAAGATAAAACTGATACTAATGACAATGGTATGATGATGATAACAATAATAATA
>NC_091578.1:8061055-8071055 GCF_042767895.1 Penaeus vannamei
AGAGAGGGGGTGAGGAGACGATAGTCCTGGGGTATAGATGAAGGGGGGAAAAAAGATGGAGTTTGGAGGGGGAGGGTGTAAAGATAGAAGGCGGAGGTGGGGGTTAGAGTGATACAATGGGGAGGGTGATGAGGGGAGGGGGTAGTTCTAATTACACGGAAGGCGCTACAATGCTCGGTCATCCGGGTACTGATAATACAAGGTATCCCTTTTTTTCTTCCTCTTTTGAGGGTAACATAATTATCATTGGATAATGATGATGAGAGAATGGTAGTGGTGGTGGTAATGATGATGATGATGATTGATGATGATGATGATGATGATGATGATGATGATGGTGGTGGTGGTGAGGGCAATGATGATGATTATGGTGCTGATGCTGATGATGACGATGATGTGATGATGATAATGATGCTGATGCTGAAGATGACGATGGTGGCAGTGGTGAGGACGATGATGATGATGATTAAGGTGGTAAAAATTAAGATAACAATGGTAGTGATGATGATGATGATGATGATAATGATGGTGATGAAGATGATGGTACTGTGGTGACGATAATGATTATGGCAATAGTTATTGCAAGACAATGATAACCATCATCGCCATTACCACATCCTTAAATACAAATGATAAAGACTTTTAACACCCAATAACCAACATCAACCAACAACAAAATCCAAATACTCCACTTTCGCTCTCCCTTCCCCCTCCCCTCCCTCCCCTCCGCCCCCCCCCCCCCTCCCCCCATCCCCGGCCTCCTCCCCCCATACCGCCCCTCCCCCCATCGCCTCCTCCTCCTCCTCCGTCCAGCTCGAGCGCGCGCCCGGGGCCAAAGCGCTCAGGAGACCATCTAATCGTAACAAACCTTTACATACTGATTGGCCGATCCCATCCGAAGCGCGCGCTTGTCTGTGTTAACTCTTGCTCCCATTTATAGCATCTATCTCCATCCTTAACGTCCTCTGCCATCTATCTATCCTGGGCGCTTTTCGTCGCGCCCGCCCGCCCGCCCGCCCTCCCTCCCTCCCCGTGCCTGCTCCTTCCCTCCTTCCCTCCCTACCTCCACTACTTCCTTCCCTCCCTTCCCCGTGCCTGCTCCTTCTCTCACTCTCTCCTCCGTGCCTATCCTTGCCTCCCTCCCTCCCTTCCCTGTGCCTGCTCCTTCCCTCCTTCCCTCCCTTTCTCTCCTTGGCTCCCTCCGTTCCTCTCTTACTGCCTTTCCTTCCCTCCCCATTTCCCTCCCTTTCCTTCCTTCCCTCCCCAAAAGCCTCCCTATACTTCCCTCCCTCCCCAATACCTTCCCTTCCTTACTCTCCCTCCCTAATACCCTCCTTTTCCTTCCTTCCTTCCTCTTTCCTTCCCTTTCTCCTCTTTCACGAGGTCATGGCCAAGCATGACAACAACAGGGGGGTAGGGGTAAGGGGATAGGAGAGGAGAATGAGAGGAGAGTGGAAGCAAGAAACGGGACGAGAAAGAAGGAGAAACAAGAACAAATGAGATGGACGAAAGGAAAATAAAAAGGATTAAATACGAGGAAGAAGAAGAAAGAACTGTGAAGAGAAAATTACGAACGAGAGAGTGAGAAAAAATGGAAATAAAATAAAAAGGGGAGACGATCACAACGGAAGGAAAAAAGAGATATAGAGAAAAAAAGGATAGAGAACAGAAGATAGGAATAGAGGAAAAGAGAGGAAGGGAGGAGGAAAAAATGAGAAAGAGAGCAAAGGAGAGGGATCAAGAAGGGAACGAGAGAGGAATGCAACAGAAAGAAGGATAAGAGTACAGAAGAGGATAGCGAAGAAGAGGAGGAGAAGTGAGAAATGAAGAAAGGGAAAGGGGAGGAGAGGCGAAGAAACTGGAAGAGACGCAATTCGAGGAAAAAGGAGAAGGGCAGAAAGCTCAAGAAAAGGGGAAAGAAAGAGGAAAGGCGAAGGGAGGCGAGGAGAGAAGAGGAGAACAGGAGCAGGAGAAGCATCCACGGAAAGGAAAGGCAAGGAAAAGCGAAGAAAGCGAAGAGGGGAGAGGAGAGGAGTCGAGAAGAGAGCAGGAGCAGGAGAAGCATCCGCGAAAAGGAAAGGCGAGGAAAGGCGAAGAGAGGAGAGGAGAGCAGCGGAGAGGAGAGCCGGAGCAGCAGAAGCATCCACGAAAGGAGAGGCGAGGAAAGGCGAAGAGAGGAGAGGAGTCGAGAGGAGAGCAGGAGCAGGAGAAGCATCTACGAAAAGGAAAGGCGAGGAAAGGCGAAGAGAGGAGAGGAGAGGAGCCGAGAGGAGAGCCGGAGAAGCAGAAGCATCCGCGAGCCACATCACGGAGTCAAACATGGGCGTGAGGAGGCAGGGTGTTTGAAGGTATTGATACACATCACAGACTCCAATGGCCAGGCGTTAATGGAGAGGTCAGGGCGGTAACACGGACGCGGCGGATGTTCCCTGCCTGTACACGCTCACACGCACACACCCCCTCGCAAACGCACACGCACACACACCCTCGCGCAAACACCCGCACATACACCCCTCGCAAAAACACACGCACATACACACACCGGGAGAGGATCAACACGCCCGCGAGTTTATTCTTCCCCCCGCCGTTATCCTTCGGGGCCGACCGGGGAGTACTGCACAGATGCGCACATTCGCACGCCCACGCTGCCGTACAAGCCCGCTGTGTACGGTAAACACGGCTCTTTTGTTGACGCCAACGCCCCTCCACCCCCTCCCCCGCGTGGGATCTCGATGAAGCTGATTGAATAAAAAAAAGATGAAAAGATAAAAAGAATCGCCGTTATCCCGTGACCCGAGGCAGGAAGACCTCGCCGAGGGAGGAGGTCCGGCAGCGCTCCGCGGACCGTCTGCGCCGTCCGTCCATGCATACGGTTTGTATTTTTTATCTATTTATTTACTTATTTATTATTTATCTATTTATTTGCTTATTTATTATTTAGCTATTTATTTACTTATTTATTATTTAGCTATTTATTTACTAATTTATTATTTAGCTATTTATTTACTTATTTATTATCTATCTATTTACTTATTTATTATTTATCTATTTATTTACTTATTTATTATTTATCTATTCAACTATTCATCTAATTCTTTATATCATTGTTGTTGCTACTTCATCTATCTGCATGTTTACCTTTGCAAATATTTTTCACCCCAGATGCACAGATATCGATGGATCTTACAATATAGTAATATTTAGAAGGGTAACGAATATTTAGGAAAACATTAAAAAAAACATTAGTTTATACAATTACCATGTACTGGTTTACACGGTAAAAACATAAACACATAATCAAAATTGTGACTTATCTCTTTTGTAATGCCTAGAGAAAGAAATAGTCTTCGGACTTGATTTTAACACTATATGAATAAATAAACTGAACAGATAATCGAATAAAATGACTCTTCAATACTCAACTAATTATTTCTAAAATGAGATCTTTAAATTTAGATGTTTTGAACATATCCCCACAACTCATACACAAACATATATATGCTTTTGTGTGTGTGTATGCATACTTATCTATTTATCCGTATATGCATGTAAATATTTTTTCTATATCTATATATATCCGTATATGCATGTAAATATTTCTTCTATATCTATATATCCGCATATACATGTAAATAAATTAATCTACATCTATCAAGATCCATCTACATTAGGCAGTCCTAGTGCTGAATGCTGATACAAGTATGCAATCTTACAAGCCACCCATTCTTACTGAAACAATAAGAGCCACATTTCCTAATCTTAAAGGGGGTCAAGTATGCCCAATCCAGTTTACAAATAGTGTGAAAGACGAGTTGTCAGGATGGACTGCGAGACCTTGGGGCCTGCTCTCTTTCCGGGAAATTCTGGCTTATTTGCATATCCATTTATAATCGTTTCTCTCTCTAGCTGATAAATAGTTGTCTTCTATTCAAACGACACAAACTGTTCCATGTAGCTAATAGTATTGCCACCAAAATATCTACGACCGTTGCCTGTACCCTGCTAAGTCTTTCCAACTTGGAACTGATTAAAAATTGAAAAATATTTAAGCCTCGATATATGAAAACTCCAGAAACAATCATCAAAAAACCTCGATAAAAATCAAATAACTTTACACCGAGGAGCCGGCGGAGGCATGACACACCGCCAAGCAGCAAGGACCCAATATATCTCCCGATCCAACACATCAAACGAGCGCGCGCGGGCCGGCGGGAGGGCTCGGGAGTCTCGAAGCCTCGATCCCTTGAAGCTTCAAATCCTCGGAGCGCTGAAGCAACACGGGCGCCCGCTCGCTCGCTCTGTCCCTCTGGCGGCGGGCGACGAGGGCAATTAATAAAGACTAGGCGAGCCGCACGTCTATAACTTCCACAAACAACGGGCGCGCACTCCCGAGACAAATGAGATTCTATGCCGCTTGTTTGTTAACTAAGTTTAAAACGATCCAATAGCATTTAGTCGAAGCCGCGCGAATAACCTCTCTCCCCCGCTGCCAGCCCCTTCCCTCTCCCTCCCCCTCCCCCCTTAATCTTACGTCTCAATCCCCGAAATCGACGACGAACTTCCAAAACCCCAAACATCTCGGAATGAATCCATTCCCCTTTCCCCGCGCCACCCCTCCCCCTATCCCTAAACCCCTACCCCCACAACCCTCCCTCCCTCCTCTTCCACCTCCTTCCCCTCTTCTACCCCTCACAAAACCCTCCCTCCCTCCTTCCCTCCCTCCCCGCTCTGGCAATCGGCCATACATAGATATGCATCGCCAATCAAACCAATTTAGATTCCCTTTGAAAGTCCCCGTTAGTTTGGTCATGGCGGGTTCGGAACCAGGTGCTCCGATGGGAGAACAGCTCACTGACCCATACGAAAAGAGGGGGGAGGGGGAGAGGGGAAGGGGGAAGACAAGGAGGGGAGGGGGAGACGGGAAGGGGACTGAGGGAGTGGGGAAGACAAGGAGGGGAGGGGGAGAGGGGAAGCGGGCTGAGGGAGTGGGGAAGACAAGGAGGGGAGGGGGTTGAGGGTAAGAAGAGGAAGGGAGGGGGAGAGGGGAAGGGGCTTAGGGAAGGGGGTTAAGGCGAGGAGGGGAAATGGATAGAGGGAAATGGGGGATGAGAGAAGGGGGGGGGTAAAGCGAGGAGGGGGGAAAGGGAAGGGGGCTGAAAGAAGGGGTTAAAACGAGTAGGGGAGGGGGAGGGGGAGAAAGGAAAGGGGGATGGGGAGAGGGGAAAAGCAGAGTGAACGAGGGTAAGACGAAGAAGGCAGGGAGAAGGGGAAGAGGGAGCTGGGTGATGGAGGAGGGGAAAGAGAGAGAGGGGAAGAGGGAGTTGAATGAGAGGGCAAACTGTGGAAGGGAGAGAGGGAGGGGAAAGGAGGGCTGAATGAGGGGGAGGGGGAAGGGGGAGTAGATGGGGAAAGAGGCTGAACGATGGGGGAGGGGTGCTGGGGAGAAGACGAAGGGGGAGGGGGAACAGGGAGAGAGGGGGGAGAGGAAGGAAGATGTTCTAGGGAAGAGAGGGAAGAGAAGAAGTGGGGGGGGGGGCGAAGGTGGGGGATAAAACAAGTAGGGAAAGAGGGCTGGAAAAAGAGGATAGGACTCAGATGGAGAGATGACATACGGGAAAGAATAGGAAGAGGAGGGAGGAGGAAGAAGGAAGAAGGAAGGGGGAAGGAGGAAGGAGGAGGAAGAAGAAGAAGAAGAAGAACAACAACAACAACAACAAGAAAAAACAAGGAGGAGACGGCTACAGGAGACTCCGACAAACCTCGGGAGGAGGGGAAGGGAGAAAGAAGCGCACCCAGGAGGGGAGGAGCCAAGAGGAGGAGGGGGAAGCGGGGGCGCAGGGAGGGACAAGCGACCCACAGCATCAAACGTACATGTAAATTGAAGACTGGCTGGGCTAAGTACGGCACATTATCTGTTAAGCTTGATAGATGAAGAGCTGTCGAGCGGTGCTGATACGTGTCTACCAGATTGATGGAGTGCCGAGCTGACAGTGACGGGGGGAGGGGGGGCAGGGACGGGAGATGGAAAGTGGGGGGAGAGGGGGGAAGGGGGGAAAGGGGACAGAGAAGGGGGGGCAAGAAGAATCGAAAAAGGGAGGGGGTGTTGAGACAGGATGGGAATGAATGTGGGGGTAGTGGGGTGATGGAGGGAACGAGGGAGGGGGGGGGAGGGAGAAGGGGCGAAGAGAGAGAGAGGCCAGGGGGAAAGGGGATGAAGAGAGAGGGAGAAAAGGGGAAGGAGGGGAGACATAGGGGAGCAAGGAGAAATGTAGAGGAAGCATGGAGGGGGGAAGGGAGAATGATCAGAGAGGTATGGAAAAAGGAGGGGGGGGGGGGATGGAGGTGCAGACAAGGAGGGAAATAAAGTGAAAGAAAGGAAAAAGAGGAAGAGGAAGGCGGAAGAGGGAAGGAGGCAGAAAGCATGAAAGCAGAGAGGGGGAAGGGAGGAAGGGAGAAATGAAAGCAGAGGGGGAGCGGAGTTGACAAGGGAGGGAGGGGGAGAGTCGAAGGGAGATGGGGGGACGGGAGAAGAAGGGAGGGGGGGGGAGAGAAGAGACAGCTACCAGCTTACCCACCATTTTTTAAGTCGCCGTGATTTTTTTTTTTTTCTCTCTTAGACTGTAAGAATAATTAACTTGTTGGCCGTTATGCTGTCACCCGCCGGCCAGCAGTTCGACGTAACTATGGCGGTTATCTTTAAGCCGACGATCCATTCCAATTCACTAGTATGATTTCGATTAAAGAATTAAAGAAACAATAACACGGCAGTGATAAAAAATGGAGGAATGTTCTAGAGATATCTTTACTATTTACTTATCCATCGCTTAAATTCCAGAATTCACATAATTTCCGATTTCGTCAACTTTACCAGCAGCCATTTTTTTTTTTTTATCTACCTGCCAATCAAATAGGCCTAGAAACCATTTATAAACTAAAGGTACCTGCCCCATTCCACTAAGAGAGGAACCAATAAGTAAAAAATAATGATAATAAATAACAATAATGATAATCATAAAACAAACGAATATATTAAAACGATGTGGGAGACTAAGAATCTGAATGAAAAAGAAAAAGACCCATAAACCCAAAACAATGTAGAACGAAGATGAAATCCAATAAAAGGACAGATCTTGAAATAAAACACTGTAATTTACCCTATTTCACACCTTCGCAAAATACAAATAGACCCCCCACCCCTCAGAGAAAGAGAGAGCAAAAAAATAAAAAACAAAAAAATGTCATCAAATCTACCCGAAACACCATGGGAACTCTCAGGAAAACCACCTTCGAGAATGTTCCTCGCTAACCTCGGCGCTGGACAAAAGGCGCCATCTTTCGCTCTCTGTCGAAGGCGTTGTGACAAGAGGGACAGGGGGGTGAGGGAGGGAGGGAGGGACGGACTGAGGGACGGAGAGAGGGAGGGAAGGAAAGGGGGGAGGGGAGGAAGAGGGGGAACAGGGGAAAGGTGGGAGGGAAGGAGGGAGCGTGAGGGGGAATAGAGGGAGGGGGAGGGAGAGGGGGAATAGTGGGAGGGGGAGGAAGAGGGGGAACCGGGGAAAGGTGGGAGGGAAGGAGGGAGTGTGAGGGGGAATAGGGGTAGGAGGAGTGGGAGAGAGAGGGAATAGGGAGAGGGTGGGAGAAATTTTGTGTGGACGGAGGGAGGGAAAGAGAGAGGGAGAGTGAGGGGGAATGAGGTATGGAGGGAGGGAGAGGGAGAAGAGGGAGGAGGCAAGAAATAAGAAACAGAAACACGAACTAAGGAAGGGGAGGGGGGCGAAGGGGGAGCGAGGGTGGTTCCCTTACCCCCCCCCTCCCCCGGGTAAGGGAACTTCGGACATAAGGGAACGCCAGGTAAGATGAAGGGAGGGGGCGGGGAGGGGAGGGGGGGAGGAAGAGAGAAAAGAGAGGGGGAGGGGGGAGGGGGCCTGGCGGCAAGAGGCAAGAAGAGGCTGTCCTTAAGGTGATCCTCATCTGACAAAAGTTTTTGGGTGAAATTATTCAAGGGGGGGGGGGAGAAGTAGGGGTGTAGGGGATGGGGAGAGAGGGAGAGGGAGAGGGAGAGGGGAGAGGGGGAGGAGAGAAGTAGGGGTTTAGGGGATGGGGAGAGGGGGAGAAGAGAGGGAGAGGGGAAGGAGAGAGAGAGAGGGGGGATGGGGAGAGAGGAGAGGAAGAGGGGAGAGGGGGAGGAGAGAAGTAGGGGTTTAGGGGATGGGGAGAGGGGGAAGAGAGAAGTAGGGGTTTAGGGGATGGGGAGAGGGGGAGGAGAGAAGTAGGGGTTTAGGGGATGGGGAGAGGGGGAGGAGAGAGGGAGAGGGGAGGACGAGGAGAGAGGGAGAGGAGAGGAAGAGGAGAGAGGGAGAAGGAAGACGGGGAAGAGAGAAGGATTAGGGAATAAGGGAAAAGGGAGAGTAGGGGATACGAGAAAAAAAGGGGGAGTGGAAAGAAATTGGGATAGTGGTGAAGGAGGGGAAGTATAGGGGAAGGGGATCAGGGGAGGGAAAAGGAAAAGAGAAGCGAGGAGAGGAGGAGTGATGTAAGGGAGGAAGAAATGGAAGGAGAGGGGGAGGGGGTAGAAGGGGGGTGGCGTACCTTCTGGTCACACAATCCTGTGATTACACGCGATAAAGCAACTATTTTACTTACTAGTCTCACGAGAGGAGTGGCTGGGGTAAGGGGAGGGGGGCGAGAGGGGGAGGGAGGGAAGGAAGGAGGGAGAGGGGGAGGCAAGGAAGGAAGGAGGGAGAGAGGGAAGATGGAAAGGATGGAGGGAGGAAGGAGGGAAGAACGGAGGGAGGGAAGGAGGGAAGGAGGGAAGGAGGGAAGGAGGGAAGGAGGTTGGGAGGTTGGGAGGGAAGTAGTGAAAGGACATACTCTCCCATCTCCTCTCCTTCCCCTCCCCTTATAAATCCCCTTTCCCCCCTCCCCCTCCCCTTTGGAACCCCCCATCCTCCTCTCCACCCCCTCATGAATCCCCCTTCCCCCCTCTCTTCCCCTACGTATCTCCCTCCCATCTCCCCCTCCCCTCTCCCATCTCCCCCTCCTCCCTTCCCATCCCTAGGTAACCTTCCTAACAAACGACCTGCCCCCCACACCCCCCTCCCGCCCCACCCCTCCAACGCCAAATCCAGAGGGAGGGGCGAAAGCAGACGTACCTGGACCGGGTAGGCGTAACCATATATTGATGGTATGATGATAAAAATGGTGAGAGATAGTGAAAGGACAAGGCGCCTGGCCATCGGATGCCACTGACCAGGCGGCGTGTCCCGTGCGCGCTTGAGTGCACAAACACACATACACACACATACACACACACACACACACACACACACACACACACACACACACACACACACACACACACACACACAAACACACACACACACATACACACACACACACGCACACACACACACACACACTCACACACACACACATACACGCACGCATGCATACACATATAACCTCCACATACCTGACATAACAGAGAACAGCGATGCAACATACCTGAAAAAAAGAGGACAGGATTAGATAAAATGCAAAGAACAAAAAACGGGTATAAATACATACAACCGATAGGGTATAATTATAGTTAATAACTCAGTAACTCTCTCCACAGACTGAGACCGACATCGAATATTTGAAAATCAGATTTCTTAAATGCTATATATAAACACACCGCATGCTACTTCCGTCAGTGGCAAACCTGTACCAAACAAATATTCAAAACCCAAGTACCAGGTTAGAACTAAAAAAATGATAATAATAAAAAAAACATTAAAAAATAATAAAACGTAGATCCAATAAAATAGAATAAAGTAAAAAAAAAAAAGCCAAAAAAGGAAATAAAACGTAGATCCAATAAAATAGAAAAAAACATATAAAAAACGTAGATCCAATAAAAAAAAGAAAAAAAGAAGAAAGAAAGAAAGAAAACAAATGAAACACGCCGATCCAAAAGAGACACACACACAGCAGTAAATGCGAAAATAGACGCAGAAAA
>NC_091578.1:8086055-8091055 GCF_042767895.1 Penaeus vannamei
GAGGAGGTGAAGGGGGAAGAGGAGGGGGAGGTGGAGGGGGAGTGGAGGTGGAGGGGGAAGAGGAGGGAGGAGGGAGGAGGTGGAGGGGAGGAAGTGGAGGGGAAGAGGTGGAGGGAGGGAGGTGAAGGGAGAAAGGAGTGGAGGTGGAGGGAGAGGAGGAGTGAAGGTGGAAAGGGAGGAAGAGGTGGAGGGGGAAGAGGTGAGGTGGAGGAGGTGGAGGGGAGGAGGTGGAGGGGAAGAGGTGGAGGGAGGTGGAGGGGGAGAAGGTGGAAGAGGTGGAGGGGGAGGTGGGAGGTGGAGGGAGGTAGAGGGGGAAGAGGTGGAGGAGAAGGTAGAGGGGCAGAGGTGGAGGGTGGAAGTGGAGGGGGAAGAGGTGGGAGGAAGAGGTAGAGGGGAAGAGATGGAGGGGGAAGAGGAGTGTGGAGAGGGAGGAAGAGGTGAAGGGGGCAGAGGAACGGGGGAAAGGTGTGGGGATGAGATAAGGAGAGGGGATGGAAGTAAGAGGAGGAAGAGGTGTGATAGTGGTAGAGATAGGGGAGGAGGAGGAAAGGGATGAAGATGAGGAGGTGGAGGAAGATGAGGAGTGGGAGTAGGAGGATGAAGAGGAGGTGGAGGAAGGGGCGTGATGACGGTGGAAGTGGAAATGCATGAAGGAGGAGGAGATGAAGGAAGATGAGATAAAGGTAGTGATGGTGGTAGAGGAAAAGGATGAAGAGGAGGGGGAGGAAAAAGAAAGAGAAACAAAGAATGAGAAAATTAAGAAAACGATGAATATGTCGACTAAAAAGATAAACAATAAGAAGAGGAACAGAAAATGGCGAAGGCAAACAAGCGAAGAGAAATCGTTCTCTCAAAACGAAAAAATTGTAATAATGGTAATAACAACTACAATAATAACAATATCAATAATAGTAGTGAGTATAATGATGATAAGTGATAATAGTAACAATAACCATAAGAATAATAATGATAATAATAACGATAACAACAACAGTAATAATAATAATAATAATAATAATAATAATAATAATAATAATAATAATAATAACAATGTCAATAATGATAATAACAATAATAAAACAACATCAGTAATAACAACAACCATAATCATCACAAGAAGAAAAATAACCACACCCACAACCACAACAACAAACCCCCAAAAAAGAACAACAACAACAAAAAAAAGCGAAAATCAGGGCCCAAGAAAGGCGGACGAAGACGAGGAGCAGCAACAGCTGAGGATCCCGGAGAGGCCAAGTGCAAGACGCATTCCGGCGATGCCTTCCATCTTGGCAACCCGAGCCTCGAGACGGCATACTTCCCAGCCATCGGACCTTCACAATTAATTGCCTTTTTATGTATTCATTCGTTTATTCGGGTCCCCCTTTTTTATCGTTTTCGTTTGTTGCTGTTGTTGTTGTCATTGTTATCATCGTTGTTTTGAATAGCACTATCATTATCACTGTCATTATTATGATCAGTTTCATTATCCTTGCCACTGTCATTGTCACTGTCAATATCATCACTCTTATCAATATTATTACCATTATTATCATCATTGTTGTTGTTTTCATTATTATTTTTGTTATCCTTATTGTTAATTTTATCATTATTGTTATTATCAACATTATCATTATCATTATCATCATCATTCTTACCATTATTACCATTATCACACACAATCAATATTAACATTATCATCATAATCATCATCAGTAATGGCCATAACGACGGCAATATGGACGAAAATACCACCAATGATAACAGAAATAACAATAACAACGATGATAAATAAGAAAATAAACGATACGGATAACGATAATGAAGAAAACAACAACGCCAGCATCAGCGATAGCAGAGACCAAGAAAAGGAGAACAAGAACAACAAGCAATAATGCAGGGAATCAAAGCAACAATAACAATAACGAAGAAGAGGGTGAGAATACGGTGCAGCTCAGTGGGAGTCAGTCCAAAGGGCTGGAAAGGCCTAGGAAACTGTTATTATCTCAAATGCAGTTACGGGGGTGAAGAGGGGAACACGAGAGGGGAAGGAGGGGAAAGGGGAGAGTGTGGATAGAGTTGGGAAAGGGGAAGAAGGTGGAGAGAGAGTTGGAAAAGGGGGAGAGGGTGGAGAGAGAGTTGGGGAAGGGGAAGAGGGTGGAGAGAGAGTTGGGGAACACGAGAGGGGAAGGAGGAAAGGGGAGAGTGTGGAGAGAGTTGGGAAAGGGGGGAGAGGGGTGGAGAGAGAGTTGGGGAAGGGGAGAGTGTGGAGAGAGTTGGGAAAGGGAAGAGGGTGGAGAGAGAGTTGGGGAACACGAGAGGGAAGGAGGGGAAAGGGGAGAGTGTGAGAGAGTTGGGAAAGGGGGGGAGAGGGTGGAGAGAGAGTTGGGGAAGGGGAGAGTGTGGAGAGAGTTGGGAAAGGGGAAGAGGGTGGAGAGAGAGTTGGGGAACACGAGAGGGGAAGGAGGGGAAAGGGGAGAGTGTGGAGAGAGTTGGGAAAGGGGAGAGAGGGTGGAGAGAGAGTTGGGGAAGGGGAGAGTGTGGAGAGAGTTGGGAAAGGGGGAGAGGGTGGAGAGAGAGTTGGGGAAGGGGAGAGGGTGGAGAGAGAATTGGGAAGGGAGAGGGTGGAGAGAGAGTTGGGGAAGTTAGAGGAGGAGAGGGTGGAGAGAGAGTTGCATGAATGGGGTGGGGAACACAAGAGGGGAGTGAAGGGAAAGGGAGAGAGGGTGGAGAGAGAGTTGGGAAAAGGGAAGAAGGTGGAAAGAGAGTAGAGAAAGGGGAAGATAGGAGAAAGAGATTGGGAAAAGAGGGAGCGAATGACGAAGAAAAGGAGAGGGGAGAAGGGAAATGGGGAAGAGGGGAGAGAAAGTAGAGATATAGAGAGAGTGTGAGTAAAGAAGGGGAGGGGAAACGGGAGAGGGTAGAAAACGAGGGCAAAAGAGCGAAAGGGGAAAGAGGGAAAGGAAGAAGGGGGGAAGGAGAAACACATGAATATTAGAGAGGGGAAGGGGAACACACAGAGAAAAAGGAGAGATAGGGAATGGAAGAACAAACATGGTAAGGGGGAAGAGATGATATAAAACAGCAAAAAGGGAGGAGGGATATATACGGAAAACAAGTAAAAATGAACATGGGGTAGGAAGGAACCTCAGAAAGGGGAAACAGATGAATAAGAGAAGAAGAGAGCCAAGACGGGAACTATGGGAGTGGGAGAGAGAGAGAGAGAGAGAGAGAGAGAGAGAGAGAGAGAGAGAGAGAGAGAGAGAGAGAGAGAGAGAGAGAGAGAGAGAGAGAGAGAGAGAGAGAGAGAGAGCGAAGAGGAGAGACTGAAGACCAGATTTATGGCACTAGTTCAAGCAGCAATTGGCTGTAATCAGGACAACGATGAATACATACCTCAAGTTCACACAATTATCTAAAAAGCGAAAGGGGCGGGAGTATGAGAGAGAGGGGGGGAGAAGAAGAGGGAAAGAGGGGTGGGGGTAGAGGGAGTGAGGGGTTGGCGCAGAGGGAGACAGGGGTGGGGCTAGAGGGGTCGGCGCAGAGGGAGACAGGGGTGGGGGTAGAGGGGTGGGGGCAGAGGGAGAGAGGAGGAGAGAAGAGGAAAGAGAGGGGTGGGAGTAGAGGGAGAGAGGGGTGAAGGGAGGAAGGAGGAGGATGCAGGAGGGAGAGGGACCGAAGGGAAGAGGGTAAGGAGGAGAAGGGGGGGGGGATGAGGGGAGCCATAGAATATCGCATAAAAAAGGGGGAAAAATAAGTAAGAAGAGATTGGAATTCTATGCACTGATTACACCGACCGATCACTAAAAAGGTGTTTCGTGTCCCCGGGGGGAATAGGGCCGGGCTTCTGCTGAGATGAACCCTGGGGAAAGAAAGGGAGGGAAGGAGGGATAGGGAGGGAGGGGCAGGGAAGGAGGGAGGTATAGGGAAGGAGGGAGGGGCAGGGAGGGAGGGAGGGATTGGGAAGGAGGGAGGGAGGGAAGGAGGGATAGGGAGGGAGGGGTAGGGATGGATGGATAGGGAGGGAGGGGCAGGGAAGGAGGGAGGGATAGGGAAGGATATATAGGGAAGGCGGGAGGGGAAGGGAAGGAGGGAGAGGGAGGGAGGAAGGGAGGAATAAGGGGGGAGAGATAGGGAAGAAGGCATACGAAGGGATGGGGAGGGCGGGAGGCAGGGAGGAATAGGGAGAGATAGAGGAAGGGATGGAAGGAACCTTTAAAAAGGCTAACCATTACAGACTGACAGAGAGACATATATCAGACAGACAGATAGATAAGGTATACGGATGAATATACATTCATACGTATACCCGATTTCTTATATGTGTGAATTCAAATCAAAGGATAGGCCTCTATAAGGACGAAAATTGAAGTAAAGAAAAATAAAACCGATAAAAAAGAAAAAAAAGAGAGTTCAAACAAATAAACAAACACAAAATCAGCAATAACAGTATTAACAACAGTTCCACCGACGATGGTTCAGCAACCAAGACGTAAAAAATAAAGGAAAAATAAAGAAAGTATTATTTTACGGATTAAGATTTTTTTTTCGGTCTGCCTCATTCGTGCTCTTTACTTTTCTCTTTACTTATTTCCTCTAACTCGTAATTACTATTTTATCATATCACCTACTTCCTCTCTTCCTCCCTTCCTTCCCTCCCTCCTTCCCACTTCCTCCCTCCTTCCTTGTCTTTCCCTCCCTCCCTCCTTCTCACTCCCTCCCTCCCTCCTTCCCACTCCCTCCTTCCTTGTCTTTCCCTCCCTCTCCTCCTTCACTCCCCTCCCTCCCTCCTTCCCTTCCTTCCCACTCCCTCCCTCCTCCATTCTCCCCCACCCCCTCTTTTTTCAAAATTCCATCCCAAGTGCACAAGGAAATCTACCCAACGCAAATAACATGTACTTCCCGTGTTTGTTTGCGGAAGCGGCGGCGACGACCCGAACACAACCCGCGCCTTCGTGCCTTCGTGCTTTCGTCCCAATGAAGACGCTTAATTTTCACTC
>NC_091578.1:8096055-8103555 GCF_042767895.1 Penaeus vannamei
AGGGGGAAGGAAGGCGGAGTGAGGAAGAGAGGGAAGGAGGAATGGAAAGGGGGAAAGGAAGAGAGGAAGAGAAGGAAGGAAGAGAAAGATATGGGAAAAGGGAGGAGGTAGAGGCAGTGAGGAAGGAAGGAAGGAAGGGAAGAAGGGAAGACGATAAAGGGGGGAAAGAGGAAGAAAGAGGGGGAATAGAGAGCGACGAAAAAAGGCAAGAGAGAAAGACGAAGAAAGATCGGAAGGGGAAGAAAAGAGATATAGAGTGAAGGAGCGAGGAATGGAAAGAACGAAGGAGAAAGGGAGGGGGGGGCGAGACAGGTGCTAGGGTGAGACATACAGACGCCCACTAACAGGATTCTCGCGCAGCCGTGTCTGAGCAGCACCTCTCCCTTTCCCCCCTCCCCCTTCCTCCATCCTACCTCCCCCCCTCAGCCCCTCCTTCTCTCCCTCTTTCCTTTCGCCTTCTTCCCTCCCTTTTCCCTTTCCCTTCGTCCTCTATTCCCTCCTTTCTTCCTCTCCCCTTCCTCCAACCTTTCCTCCTCCTTCTGCCACTCCTTCGCCCTCGCGCCCTGCCCGACTCGTGGAATCCCGCCGATTCGCATCCCCCTCTCTCTTTCCATTCCCTTTTCCCAATTTGTACAAAATGGGTGGGTAAAGAGGTGGGGGGAGCGAATTCGCCAACGTAATTATATATATATATATACTTTTAAATCTAATTTCGCCTTGCTTTATTCATTCTCTGTACCATTTTAGAACCGTTCCCATAACTGCATCTAATTACTGATTTTCATCCACTACCTGGCTTTCTTTTGGAGCAAATACATTTTAACAAAATACCAACTAATACGCTATATAGTAGATTCTAAAAAATATAATAAAATCGGTATCTTTTTCTGCCATTTTAAAAACGGAAGAGCAAGTAAAGTTTTGTTGCAACATCTTACTAAATGTCAATTTCACCATATCAAGCTTAATCGATTTCATAACAAACTTTAATCACCTTGACAGACGCTTCTACTGTCAAATCATCATTACGTCACGCTAGTAATGAAACATTTAACGACAATTACAACACCCATGCATGACATTGCACTATATCAATCTACCATCTATCTGAAAAAAATTAACCATTAGCTACTCTATTCTGCAAATCTTTAGCTACTTCTAACCGACAAAATAATCCACGTACCAACCTAGCGAATCAACTCTAAGGGATTTGTTCATAACATTTCACAAAATCATACCTAAGCCTATCATTTGGTATCAGTAGTACCTTAATATTTAGTATATATTTAGCTAATAAATGAAGCCTTTATTTTCATATTCAGTTACCAACTAAATTTTTAAAAGGCTAAACCACTGAGAAAATAGAATGGAATAGTGTGAAATAAAATGAAAAATAAACACCCCTTCCATCTACGAGTAATGGAACCTCTCGTCCTTACATTCATAATTTTCTTCTTCTTCTTCTTCTTCCCCTTCTATTGTTCCTCCATTTTGTTTCGTTCTTTCTTTATTTTCTCTTATTCATAAAGTAAAACATTCCCTCCGTGAAAAAAGACCTTAAAGCAGTCGAACTCTGACGTCACGATTCTGAAGGTCCTCCGCCGCTTACGGTGACTTCGATGCCACCTGTAGGAAGGCTAATGGACAGGGGAAGGGAAAAGAGGAATAAGGAAAGGAAAAGAGAAAAGAGGGAAAAGGGGGAAAAGGAGGAGGCGAGGGAAAGGGAAAGGGAAGAAAGGGAAGAGGGAGAGGGATAGAAAGAATGGATAAGAGAGCAAAGGGAGGGGAGTTTGGAATGGAAGAGATGGAGAGGGGGAAGAAAGAGAAGAGGGAAAGAAGGGGAACGGGAAGGGGAAGGGGAAAGGGAAGGGGAAGGGGGGGGGGGAAGAAGGGGAAAGGGAAGGGGAATGGTGCGAAGGAAAAATAGAAGGGAAGGGAAAGATAAAAGAAAAGAGTAAGATAGAGAAAGGAAAGCGAAGAAGGGGAGAGGGTTGAAGGAATGAGAAGGAAATAAAAGAATCAAAGGTGGAGAGAGATGAAGAGGGATAAAGACAAGGAAAAGAAAGGAACGAAACACAGTACGAGAGGAGGTACGAAGAGAAAAATAGAAGGAAAAGAGAGGAATGAAAAGCAAAAGGGAAGAAGTGGAAGGAAAGGAAGGGAAGAAGGGAAAAAAAAAGAAGGGTGAAACGTACAAGGAAAGAAGGGACGAAGGCAGGAGAGGAGAAGAAAGGGGGAGGAGGGGATGGGGATAACAAGGGGCAAGGGGGGATAGGGATGTTCAGGGGGAGGGGGGGAGGGGGGGGAGGAGGCAATGTCGTACCGTGGTCGTCACTCAAGAAAGAAAGTCACACCGTGTGAACTATCAACACGCAGACAAGGCGGAGGCGTTTGGGGCGTCTGTTTGTCGAGTCGCCATACAGCCTGCGAGACACGCCGCAGCAGCACCCACGACTTCCTACCCCCTACCCCCTCCCTTCCCCTCCTCCTCCTCCTCCCGCGCTTCCCCTACCTGCCTAAGGATCCCTGCCTTTCCCTCGACCCTCATCCTCAAGCTTTCTGTGACACTCGCACGACCCTATGCCACTCTCTTACGACCCACCTTCCCACGAGCCGTTTTCTACTACGACAGTGCCACCCCCTCCCCCTCCCCCCCATCTATCGGGCCTCCTAGTACTCTTCTACGGCCCCCCATCCTCCTCTCACACCATCCTACGACCCCTCTCTACTTACAAAACTTCTAAGACTCCCCTACCTACCCTCCTCCTACGACCTATCCCTCTCCTTACGACCTCCTTCATTCTACGACGTTCCTTCGGACCTCCCCCCCCCCTTACGAATACGAATACCCCCCCTCCACCGCCTCCTGGGCCTCATGCACTGCACACTAGCGCCCCTCCGCCCCACAATACGGGCGTGACGAGAGCCAGACGGCGACGGCCAAACAGCTCTCAAAAGCAGGAGGAAACAGGACGCCGCGCCCACAAAGGAGTCGGCGTCAGGAGGTGTCTCTGGATTCCTCCTCCCTTTGTCGGGGCAGCGTCGACGTCGGCGCCTGCGACAGGTACGTGGCGGAGGCCCTGGAGGTGGGGCAGGGTCGGAGGGGCCTGGGAGGGTGGGGGTGTGGGAGGGGCCTGGGAGGGGTGGGGGTGTGAGGCTTTTAGATGGAATTTCTATGTCAAATTCGAATGCTTTATTTCTAGAGGAGAGAGGGGAGGGGGGCGGGGTAGCGAGCGGCCATGGCTACAGTATGCGAGGTTTTCAAATCCAAAATAAATTTCAAAGTAAAAGAGAGGCAGAGGGTCATGGGAAAGAGCATTCGCAAGGCATCCAAGCTCAAATTCAAAATCTAATTATTCCTGTTATTATTTTCATAGCCTGTCGCATTATGACAGGTTCTGTCAGGCTGCCATGGAGATACACATGTCTTATAAAATATATCTTACAAATCATATATCGCTATTTTCTAACAGACCACTATGTTCCTCCTCTCTCGTTTGACCTAATTCTTTCTTCTGCTTTTGTTGCATTTCCCTCCTTTCCCAGTGGCTTATTCTCACCCTCTTCTCTCTTTACCTCTCCTTTTGTCTTTGTGTCCGACCGTCTGTCTGCTAATTCCAGAAACTTGAGTTACACCAAAATCAAGAAAAATAATTAAAAACAAATGCTATTTCCAACCTCACTTAAAAAAAAGCTTATCACACCCATGAAGGTTACCCTCCCCCCCCCCCTTAGCCCAACCCTTCCCTAAAGCCCCCTCCCCCACCTAGACCCCCCCTTGCCCCTCCCTCTCCTTACGACGAATCCACACCCCTCCCCATGAAGACCATCGACATCGGCTACCCTACCCCTCCCCAACACCACCCATCAAGACCACCCACCCCCTCCACAAGAAGACTACCCCAACCCCCTTCCCCTTCCCACGGACAACCACAACCTCCCCAACTCTCACCCCTCCCCATAAAGACCCCCCAACGCCACTCCCTCCCTTCCCCATACAGACACCCAACCTCCAGCACCCCCAATCTTGATCTACTCCTCCCCACCCTTCCCCTAAAACCCCAACACCTCTACTCCAACCCTCCCAAACACCCCCACCCCTTCCAAACCCCTCCCCAAACACCCCACTCCCTCCCCTCCCAACACATACCCCACTCCCTCCCTTCCCCCCTCCCCCTCCCACACACACACCCTCCTTCATCCCAGGTTATGACTCCCTTATCTTGATCGTCGGGAGTCCTGGAGTCAGTCCTTCGCGAGTTCCCCCCCACCACCACCACCCCCCTCCCTCCTACCCCCCCTTACCCCCCTCCCTCCTCCCCTCCCCTACCCCCCTACCCTACCTTCACCTACCTCCCCTTCCCCCTCCTACCACCCCTTCCCCTACCTACCTATCCCCTACCTCCCCTCCCCTACCACCACCCCTCCCTCCTCCCCTCCCCGGCCCCATCCCACCGAGGAGGTTGTATTCACAGCGTCCTTCGCCCCGGCGTTGTTGGCTCATAAAACAGCAGGATTCCGGGCGTCACTCGGAGATTCCTTTGTATTACGATGACTTCTCGACTCTGCTGCGCGGCGTGATGAAGCCCTTCTGCAGGCGGGGAGGCCCTGATAGAGACGTCCGGCCGGCGGCGCTGCGCTCCCGAGGTGGCCGCCTTTTATTTATTTATTCATTTATCTATTATTATTATTAATCATTATCTATTATTATTGTCATTATTATTGATTATTATTAATTATTATTTATTATTATTAATATTCATTATTATTATTATCTAATTTTTTTTTTTTTTTGAGGGGTGAGGGTGGGTGCGTAGGGGGGAGGGGGGAGGGGGAGGGGTGTTCTCGATGGGTTCTCTCTTTGGTCTTTTTTTTTTTTTTTTTTTTTTGTCGGTTTCTTGGCGGTTCTTCGTGGTGTTCTTAGCGTTTTTCCCCGTTGGATTCTTTTCGATTTTCCGTCTGGTTCTCTTTTCGGATTTCCGTCGTTTTCTTCTCGGTTTTCAGTCTGGTTCTCTTTTCGTTTTTTCCGTCGTTTTCTTCTCGGTTTTCAGTCTGGTTCTCTTTTCGTTTTTTTCGTCGGTCTCTTTTCGGCCTTTCGTCGGATTCTCCTCCAGTTTTTGCCGGATTCTTTGTCGTTTTTTCATTGATTCTTTTCGTTTTTTTTCGTTAGATTCTATTTCCATTTGTTCAGTTTTAGTCGGATTCTCTTTTCGTGTTTCGCTGGAATCTATACCGATTTTCCTTGGTCTCTTTGTCTTTTTTTCTTCATCAGATCCTCTTTTCCGACGACTTTTCTCCAAACTCTCTCTGGACTCTTATTGGAATTTCTTCGTTTTTGCGTTTTCTTTTCTCGGGTTTCAGATTCTCATCGGTTTTATTTCGGATTGTTTTCCGTTTTTCCTAGGCTCTCTTCCCGTCGGGCTGTGTGTGCGCGTGTGCATGTGTACGTGTGTTTCACTCCTTTAATATGCTCCACTGAAATCAAAATGGCTCCCATACCCAATCAGACTTCGGAATACTTGTATCCTCTTGTTTCTCTAGCTCTTTCGCTCTCTCTCCCTGTCTCTTATTCTCGCCATCTCCCTCTCTTGCTTCCACTCCTACCCTTTTCTTTGTCTCTTCTGCTCTCTCTCTCCTTTATCTTCAACTTCTATTTTACTGTACCTCTCCGTTTCTTCCACTTTTACCCTCTATTTTCTATCGCTCGTTCCATCTTCCACTCTCATCCTCTTTCCCCTTCTTTCTCACTCTCCTTTCTTACCTTCTCTCACTCTCCTTCATCTCTATCCCACCTTCCACTCTCAACCTCTTTCCTTCCCTCCCTCTCTGTCTTTCATTCCCCTCCATTTCCCCCTCTCTCTCATCTCCCTTTCTCTCGCCCTTGCCCTCTCCTCTCCTTCACCTCTCTTTGCCTTACCGTAACTTCTCTCCCTTTCTCACTTACCCTCACCTCTTCCTCTCTCTCACCTCTCTCCTTCCTTCCTCACCTCTTCCTCTCTCTCACCTCTCTCCTCCTTTCATTACCTCTCTCCTCCCTTCTTCACCTCTCCTCTCTCACCTCCCTCCTCCCTTCCTCACCTCTTCCTCTCTCCTCCCTACCCCCACCTCTCCCTTTCTCTTACCTCTCCCTCTCTCCTCCCTTCCTCACCTCTTCCTCCTCTCCTCCCTACCCCACCTCTCCCTTTCTCTCATCTCTCCCGCTCCTCTCTCTCACCCCCCCTCCTCCCTTCCTCGCCTCTTCCTTTCTCCTCCCTACCCCACCTCTCCCTTTCTCTCACCTCTCCCTCTCCCTCCCTCACCTCTCTCTTCCCTTCCTCACCTCTTCCTCTCCCCTCCCTTCCTCACCCCTTCCTCTCTCCTCCCTTCCTCACCCCTTCCTCTCTCCTCCCTACCCCACCTCTCCCTCTTCCTCTCCACCCTCTCCTCTAAGCCCCCGCAAATGCCAGCGCGGCCTCTCCATATGAATTTCCAATGCGCGAGCCCGAGAGAGAGCCCATTCTCAAACTGGATGAGATTAAAGGTACATATGGCGCGGGTATTGGAGGCCGGGAAAAACGTCCAAATGGCGGCCCAGTATGATCCTTCCAGCTGGCTACACTAATCCTGTACAATTGCAGGAGATTTGAGACTGGGGGTGGGGGGGGTGGGGCTTGGGGGTTGGGGTGAGGGTGGGGGGTTCATGAGGAGGGGTTGGTGGTGGAGGTGGGGAAGGAGAAGGGTTAAAGAGGAGGGAGGGAGGAGGGAGGGAGGAGGGAGGGAGGGAGGGAGGGAGGGAGGGAGGGAAGGAGGTGGGGGAAGTAGGGAGGGAGGAATGGGAGGGAGATGGGGAAGGACGGGGATTTAAAAGGAGGATAGAGGGAGTTAAAGAGGGGAATGGAAGTGGGGAATGAACGGGTTAAAGAGGGGAATGGACGGGTTAAAGAGGGGAATGGAGGGTTTAAAGAGGGGAATGGAGGTAGAGAAAGGAGGGCTTGGAGATGGAGGTGGAGAAAGAAGGGAACGGAGGTGGAAGAGAAGTGGAAGAAGGAGGCTGCTGATGGGGAAGGAGAGGGAAGAAGGAGAGATTCAGGAGGGGGAGGGGGGGGAGGAGAGAAAAGGAGAGGAAGGGGAGGGAGGGCAAGGAGAGGAAGGAGAGGGAGGGGGATGGAGGTGAGGAAGCAGAGAAGGGGAGCGAGGGTAAAGAGAGGGTAAACAATGAGGCCATTACGGAACCTTTCCAATGGACTGATGGTAAAAGGAGGGAAGAAAGTCCACAGAAAGTGGGAAGGAGAGAGAAGGAGAGTGAAAAGAGAAAGAGATAGATAGTAAGAAAGAGAGAAAGAAATAGATAGATAGATGGAGATGGGGGGAGGCGAGATACATTCGTTGATAAAGAAAGTGGAAGAGAGAGAGAGAGAGAGAGAGAGAGAGAGAGAGAGAGAGAGAGAGAGAGAGAGAGAGAGAGAGAGAGAGAGAGAGAGAGAGAGAGAGATGGAAAATGAAAAGGAGGAGGGAGATAGA
>NC_091578.1:8108555-8121055 GCF_042767895.1 Penaeus vannamei
TATACATTATTATATATAAACATTAGGCATATATCATATATATACATATATAAACACACACACATACATGTATATATATGTATATACATATAACACACACGCGCACACACACACACACATAAACAAACAAACAAATAAACACACACACATACAAACCCACACACACACACAAACACACTCACTCACACATAGAAACATACAAACACACACGATATATATCTATATCTATCTATCTATCTATATATATACAGTTATATATATAATATATATATACATTATATATATATATATACATATATATACATATATATATATATATATTGTGAGCATCTCTCTCCAAGTATATATATATATATATATATATATATATATATATATATATACATAGATAGATAGATAGATAGATAAATAAAAAAATAAATAAATACACAATTTCACGTACAGTAACCACCATTACCATCACCTTCCCCGCCACTATCGGGAACATCACCCGAGGTCAGTCAGTTTCATTCAGAAAAACCCATCGCTTCTTACACCAGGTACTCCCCGACGCACCGGCATGCCGATGAGTGACTGCGGCTAAAACACACTGAGGACAGATCGCCTAATTTAGGACCATTCTAAAGTGAAACGACTTGTTAATAAGGTACTTCCTCCATTACTTGAAGAGCCGTTAGAATTGAAAAGGGATGGGGGGGGAGGGGGGGAGTTAGACAGGAGGGGGAAGGGAGGGGGATAGGGGTAGGGAAGAGGAGGAGGGGAGGGGGAGGGGGAGGGGGGGGGGAGGGGAGGGGAGAGGAGAGGAGAGGAGAGGAGAGGAGAGGAGAGGAGAGGTGGAGAGGCGAGGAGAGGAGAGGAGAGGAGAGGAAAGAAGGACAGAGGAGGAGAGGAGAAGAGAGGAGAGGAGAGGAATGAAAAAAAGAAGAGGAGAGGAGGAGAAGGGAAAGAAGAGAGGAAAGGGGAAACGAGGGGAAGAATAGAAAGTGCTAGGACAGACTAAAATGGAAGAGATAGAAAGGATGGAAGCATGTTTACGTTTCAACAGTCAAAGGAAAACATAAAAATAATAATCACGATAATGATGATGATGTGATGATAATATTTATAGCAATAATAGTAATAATAATGATAATGATAATAATAATAATAATAATAATAATAATAATAATAGCAATAATAGTAAAAATAATGATAATGATAATAATAATAATAATAATAATAATAATAATAATAATAATAATAGAAGTAGTAGAAGTAGTATTAGAAATAGTAGTAGTACTAGTAGTAATAATAATGATAATATAATAATAGTAATAATAATGATAATATAATAATAGTAATAATAATATAACAACAACAACAATAATAATAACAGTAACAACAGCAAAAATAACAATTACTACAATAATGATATTTTAACAATAATGATAATGATAACGGTAATGATAACAACAAAAACAATAAAACAGAGGACTTAGCGGAATCGTTAGAAAACAGATACCAATTACGAAACAAGAATAAACACACTCCCCCACCCCCACCCCCCACTCCTTCTAAATCGCTAATTAGAAAAGGAATAAAGAAAAAACGGACTAGAGACATAAAAAAATATATAGTTTCCGCTATTTACTTGTTTCTCTGTCTGTCTGTCCGTCTCTGTCTTTCGCCCGAGGTCCCAACGCCACCAGCTGTCATTAACGCCACTACAACCCCCACCCCCTCCCTCTTCAACACCCTAACCCCCCAGCACTCTCATTTTCTCCCTTCAGCTTCCTAGCCCCCACCACCCCCTGTCTCCTCCCCTCTTTCAACCTCCTAACTTCCCACCACCCCCTGTCTTTCTCCCCACCCCTTTTCAACCTGCTAACTCCCCACCACCCCCTGTCCCCCCTTTCAACCTCGTAACACCCCACCACTCCCTCACTTCCCCCTCTTCAACCCGCTAACCCCCCCCCCACACACACACCCACATGTCCCTATCCCCCCACTCCACCTCATTCCCCAACCTTTCCAAACCTTCTCTCCCATCATCGTAAACCCAACATCCCCTCAACCCCCACCCTTCTCCCCCCCTTACCCTTTCTCCATCACTTCAAACTGGACACTCCCCAACCCCACCCCCACCCCTCACACATCACCCCACCCCTTCACACTTTCCAACCCTACCTCCTCCTCCTCCCTCCTAGCTCCCCCATCAACAACCCTTACGTCCCTCAGACCTCCAACACCCCTACATCTTACCCTCCTACAACACCCCAACCCGCACCCCCCCCCCCCCAAAAAAAAAAAAAAAAAAAAAAAAAAAAAAAAAAACGTGAAACATCGTGAAGAGATCCTTTACGGTTCCTCGATGTGGGTGATATGCAAATCAGATCAGGTCGTCGAAGTCTATCAGGGGGACAAATAACATCAACACCTTTTTATTGTATTCGTTAATTAGCCTAATATCGACAATAAAACGGACCATATCTGATGGCGAGCGAGTGGACAATTTTTAACTTCGGTGGGGGGAGGGGGGAGGGGGTGTAAAGTGGGACAAGGGGAGGACAAGGGTGAAAAGGGGGGGAAGGGAGAAAAGGGGGAGGAAGGGAGAGGGAGAGGGGGAAGGAAGGGTGAGAGGGAGGAGAAAGAAGGTGAGAGGGTGGAAGGAAGAAGGGGTAGTGGAGAGGGAGGAGGGAGAAAGTGCTGGAGAAAGTGGGTGAGGGAGAGATGGGGTGAGGTGAAGAATAAGGGCGAAGGGGGGGGGGGGCGATGGAGAGGCAGGGGTAAAAGCAAGAAGTGATAAGAAGGAAAAGGAAGTGCCCTGGAGTAAGAGGGAGGGTGGGAGGAGGAGGAGGAGAAGACGTGAGAACATATGAAAAAGAGGACAGGGATAAATTGGAGAGGGGGAGTAAAGAAGGATGGAGAGGAAAGAGCGAAACAGAGCAGGAGAAAGAGGGAACAGAAGAAGAAGGGACAAGAAAAAGGGGAAAGGATGAAAGAGGATGAGGGAGAAGAGAGAGAGAGAATAGAGGATAGGAAGAGGGAATGGAGCAGGTGAATAAAAAAAAGAAAAGAGAAGAAAGAAAGATAAAATAGGAAAGAGAGAAAATGGAGACGAAGCAAGTGAAAAACGGATATCTAAGTGTGAGGTCACAAGGGTGGGGGGGGAGGGAAGGAGGGAGAACTTAGAGAAAATATTCCCATTGCAAGAGCATTAAGTCTCCTGCAACAGCGGAGGCGATGGCCATCTGCCACTTCTCTTTTTATAACATACGACTCATATTGTAATTTCGTTTTTATTATGATTAGATTACGGAAACCTTTCACTGTGTACATATCATTTTGCTTATCGCTAAAAAAAAACGTGGTGTATATATTACATTTTATGAGTACTATAAAAAAGAATAGATTTTCCTAATATCTACAAACATTATGAATTATTCAAATTTAAAAAATATGACAAGGTAAACAGCACATAATTCTGTGACTATAACTATATAATTCATATATAGCTAATGTTTTACTACACTTAAGTATCATGAACTCTCTCACAAATATACACATTGCAATTAGTATATGCGCCAGTCTGTGGCTGTTAACAGGAAATGTCAAAAGTTGGAAATCCTAGACTATAAAATATGACATAAAAACTGAAAAAGGATATTTGATATGAAGCTCCACGCAACTGCAGTGCATGTGCTTGCAACACACGCTGGCGCACTCCAGGCGAACGCACTCCATTCATACGCTCAAACACACACAAACACACACACGAATGCAGATACAGACATATATATGCAGGCAGATTGACGTTCACACACACACACACACACACACACACACACACATACCCGTAGCCGCACACACACACACAAACACATACCAGCGCGCACAAAAAAAAAAAAAAAAAAAAATACAACCGACATAAACACAGAGACATGTTTAAAAAAAGAGAAAAATTGCATCCTCTCAATACCACCAAAACCACCTCTTCTTAAGTGTCCCTCGTTACGACGTGCAAACATAAATTAAACTCAAAAGCGTTTTATTACGCCAGAATACCAAGTCATAAAACTCCCTGTCAAGTCCAGGCAGCCGAAGTCATAACAAGGAGAGACGGAACAGGAGGAGAGTGAGAAGAGGAGAAATTAGCGCGGGAAAACGGACGAATCCGCGTGCAGGCAGAGTGCGCGTGCGCGAACGCCGTCGCCCGCGGGCCCGTGTCGAGAAGAAGTCGGAGAGATAATATAATTGGAGGGCGATTCTCTGATTATCTTTCTTTGCGTTTGGTCTTTCTTTCTTTGTCTCTTTGTCTCTTTATTCTCTTCAATCGTTCTTGCTTTGTCATTCTATTGTCTCTTTTTACCTCTCGCTCTTGCGCTTCTTCCTGTCTCTCTCTCTCTCTCTCTCTTTCTATCACTGACTCCCTTCCTCCCTCCTTACCTTTCTGTCTTTCTCCCTCCCTCTTACCCAACCCCTCCCCCCTCGCCACAAAAAGAAAAACAAGAGAAGCAAAGTGAGAGAACCAAACGAGCATGCCCGACCCTTGTTCCTCTTCCTTTTCGTTTTTGCTTCTTCTTCTCCTCCTCCTACCCCTCCTCCTCATTCTCATCCTCACCCTTCTCTCTCTCTCTCTCTTCCTCTTGTTCCTCCCCCATCCCTACCACCACCCCTACCCCTCCCCCCTCCCCCACTCCCCCTCCTCCTCCTCCTCCTCCTCCTCCTCCTCCTCCTCCTCCTCCTCCTCCTCCTCCTCCTCCTCCTGTCCTGACCAGGTGAGGAGAGCGACGCCGCCACGACACATGCGGGCTGGAGTCCCACCTAATGGGGTCATAAAATATTATCTGATAAGCAAGCATCTGGGAGTGATGGGGAGGGGAGGGAGTGGGAGTGATGGGGAGGGGAGGGAGTGGGAGTGATGGGGAGGGGAGGGAGTGAGAGTGACGGGGGAGAGTGGGAGGAGTGAAGGGACGGGTGGAAGAAGGAGAGAGAGGAGAAGGGGGAGAAAGAGGAGGAGGTGGAAGAGGAGGTGGGGGAGGAGGTAGAGGAAGAAGAGGAAGCGGATGAGGAGGGGAGGAGAAGGAGGTGGAGGACAAGAGGTAGGAGTAGGAAGAGGAAAAGGAGGAGGAGGAAGAGAGTGAGGAGGTACAAAAGGAAGAGGAGGTGGAGTAAAGAGGGTAAAGAGAGAATAAGGTGAATGATGAAGTAGAGAAGATGAAGGAGGAGGAGGAAAAATAATCTAGGACAATTGGATACGAATAGCAAAAGGAGGAAACGAAGAGCGAAAAGGATGAAAATGAAAAAAGTGGAGGAAGACGCGAACGATAATAATAAAAAAACACATTAAAATTATTTGTCAAAAATAAATCGTGAATACTTTTAGTCCTTTTTCTGCCCTCTCTTCGCCCGAGACAAACCGACTGCTAAAAGAAGAAGAAAAATATAGACACGCTGTTAAAATATACAACTTGCACAATCCTGGAAGTAAGTGACATTAAGTACACTGTATTCAGATATCAAGAATTAGTCCAACATATTATGTCGGTTTTCCAGCCCTCCCCCTCCCCTCACCCCACCTTACCACTTATCCTTACCCCTCCCTCTCCCCTCTCCTCATAAGCAGCACCCCACGCCGATTATCCTTACTCCTCCCATCCCCCACCTATCCTTACCCCTCCCTTTTCCCCTTCCCATATGCAGCCCCCACCCCATCCCACTTATCCTTTAGCTTCCCTATCCCCCTATCCATAGGCAGCACCCCCCCACCTATCGTTACCCTGCCCCTTCACCCTCCCCATAGGCAGCCCCCCACCCCACCCCTCTTATCCGTACCCCTCCCTCTCCCCCTCCCCACACCTATCCTTACCCTGGCCTCTCCCCCTCCCCATAGGGATGCACCCTCCCCACACCTATCCTTTACCCTCCCTCTCCCCCTCCCCATAGGCAGCCCCACCCCACCCCACTTATCCTTTACCCTTCCTCTCCCCCTTCCCATAGGGATACCCCCTCCCCACACCTATCCTTTCCCCTCCCTCTCCCCCTCCCCATAGGGATACCCCCTCCCTACACCTATCCTTTACCCTCCCTCTCCCCCTTCCCATAGGCAGCCCCACCCCACCCCACTTATCCTTACTCCCCCTCCCCCCCTCCTCAAAAGAACAAGACCACGGTTCGTTTTCTGTGATTAATCGGATCTTAGGTTCACGTCGTAAAAACTGAATCCGAGATCAGAGTCTCAGCAACTATTCAAAATGGAGAGTGAGAAGAAAAAAAAACATACGTTCTACCTCTTATTAAAACAATTTTGATTATTTTTTTTCATTTATTAAAACTATTTTGAATTTTGTCATTTTTGGCCACTATTTTTTTTTCTCCTCTATCTGTTTCCTTTCTCTTTCTTCCTCTCTCCCTCTCCGTGCATCCACCTCCCACACTCCCTCCTTCCTTCCTTCCCTCTTTCTCTTTCTCCCTCTATATCACCATGCTCTTCCTCTCTTTCCATCTCTCTTCTTCTTCCCCTTTCTCTGCCTTCATTATCCACTTTTTCCCTTTCTTTCTCTCTACTCCCCCCATCTCTTTCCCACTGTCTCCCTGTCTCTCCTCCACACCCTCATTCGCTCCCCTCCCTCACCTTCTATCTCCCTCTCATCCCTCCCCCTCTCTCTCTCACTCACACACGCAGACCCTGATCAAGAAATAAAAAGAAAAAAGACGCGTTTTTAATACCAGCTACTTTATGATATGTAAACAACGCTGGAACTTATCGTGATGAGATATATTAGTGGTATAATGCCAACGTCTCCAGCTAGTCATCAAAGTCAAACGGGGACCAGATAAAGCTCAATATATAACACTCATTAATTCTTTTAACATAAAGGTATACACTCGTAAATCTCCAGCTCTTAATTGGTGTCAAAATGATGGTGAAGGCGACTTGCCTATGGTGATGACGAGGCCGATGACGATAGTGAGGCCGATTATTGATGGCGTTGGCAACTCGTCACGGCGAGTGGCGAGTTGCCCATTAGTCCTTTTTGGTCGAGATTTTCGCTTGCGCCATCGAACAGATGACAATCAACTCAAAACAGATGATCTACATCATAACGGATGATCGATATCATAGCCATAGCAAATCGGAGGAAATAACGAACGTTTCCGGTTTAAATTGAACACATCATTTGTTCGTTTGCTGCTTGACAAAGTTCTAACGAGTGAAGAGCGGCTTCGGTGTCTCCGCTGCTGCTGTTGCTTGTCCTTCTTTTGCAACTGATTATAATAATGGTCACCAGGATGAAGAAAAATGAATCATAAGGATTATCTATAATGGCACGCTATTGTGAATAATGATGATCATAATGGTAATCATGGTGAAGGAGATAGTTCATAGGTGATAAAAGTGATGACGATGATAACGGCAAAGATAACAATAATGATAATAGCAACAATATTGATAAGAAGGATAATAATAATGATGATAACAAACAATGATAGCGTTAGTATTAGCAGTGGTAATAATATCAATAACAACAATAACATCAAAAATAATAATAACGATAATGATAATAATAATGATAAGAAGAAGAATGATAATACTGATGATAATGATAATAGATATAATAATAATAATAATAATGATAGCAATAATGAAAACAATAATAATGATAACATCTACAACAACAACAATAACAATAATAACAATAATAATAGTGATAATAATAATAATAACAACAATAATAATGATGATAATATTATTAATAATAATGCTAATAATAGTAACATTAATAACAATAACAACAACAACAATAACAATAATAAAAATAGTAGTAATAACAATAACAATGATAATATTAATGATGCGAATGACAGAGATAGAGATAGATAGACAGATAGATAGATAGAAAGATTTCAGAAAGAGAGAGAGCGCAATGTCTGAAATTAATTATGTCAAAAAATAGACGGAACAAAAGAACATAAAACACGAAAATTTATGAATCTGCTTCAAAAGAAAACAATTAGTTATACACGCAGTACTTCCTTTTCTGGTAGTTCGCTAACTGACGAAGAATTTTATTTCAATTTCGAAATTTTCGATGTTCTAAAACTGACAGTAACAACCATAATTATATTTTTAAAACGAAAATAAAACGGACATATAAGTAAATAGATAAAAGTTAAAAAAGAAAATACCGAAAGACAAAATACAAGAATCCCCCTCCCCCCCCCAACAAAAAGAAACAATAATAATAAAACTAAATCTAATAAATAAACAGACTAATAAAATTAAGAGAAAATACTTACCTCCTCAGCAAGGACAAAAATACTAATGCAAAATAAGTTATAAATCACGAGGTTCTGATGCATATCGAAAGAGGGTCTGGCATTACTGTAAATAAGCATACATATTCATATCTACATACTTATCTATCGCCGTATCTACATATCTACTTATCCAAAGAGCTGTAACTATATATTCGTTCAGTATTATCTACGTCTATAAAGTATAGCTGTAATGATTTATCCATCAGTCTGCCAACCTATACACTATCTATCTATCTATCAATCTATCTATCCATCTACAAATCTATCAATCTATCTATCCATCTACAAATCTATCAATCTATCTATCCATCTACAAATCTATCAATCTATCTATTTATCTATCTATCCATTTATCTAACTATCAGTCAATCAATCTATCTATCTATCTGTCAATCTGCCAATCTATCAATCTATCTATCCATTTATTTATCTTTCTATCTATCTATCTACCAATCTATCAATCTATATATCTATCTATCCGTCTGTCTATCATACCATGGGTCTTGGCGAAGCTGAACCAAATACACAAAAATGAAAACAAAAATCATTATCATTGATGTTAATGCTGATTCTGGGGTCGTCATTATTTCCATCAGTATCACCATAATTATCTTCATCACTGTCACCATGCACCCTTCATTATCCTTCATTAGCATAATTCTCTTTTCCAAACATGCATTACCTGTTTTCTTTCAATGAGCAATAAACAGTTCATGTAAAAATCATAAAAAATAAGCGAGCGAAAGAGCGAATGTGAGACTGGGTGAGTGAGTGAGTGAGTGAATGTGAGACTGGGTGAGTGAGTGAGTGAGTGAATGTGAGACTGGGTGAGTGAGTGAGTGAGTGAATGTGAGACTGGGTGAGTGAGTGAGTGAGTGAATGTGAGACTGGGTGAGTGAGTGAGTGAGTGAATGTGAGACTGGGTGAGTGAGTGAGTGAAAGTGAGACTGGATGAGTAAATGAGTGTAAATAAGAGATTGGGTGAGTGAGCGAGTGAATGAGTAAATGAGAGTGGGTGACTAAGTAAATGAATGAATGGATATTGGAATGAGTGAGCTAGTGAGTAAACGAGATAGTAAAACAATGAGTAAATGAGTGTGTGCGCGAGCAAGATCGCGAGAGAGAGAGAGAGAGAGAGAGAGAGAGAGAGAGAGAGAGAGAGAGAGAGAGAGAGAGAGAGAGAGAGAGAGAGAGAGAGAGAGAGAGAGAGAGAGAGAGAGTACGCTATCAACTCACACAAAAGAAAATTTAAAAAAAAAGTGCACACTCATAAAACAAACGCATAAAACAAGCACATTCGGGTACTGTACCGTACTGTAGCCTCCGGATAAGTTCTAAATTCTCCCTTAACCCTTCACCCCCCCCACCACTTCCCCCCTAGTCTCCCCCTCTCCTTTGCCACCCATCACCCCCTCCACCACCTCCCCCTTAGCCTTCCCCTCTCCTTTACCTCCTTGAGCCACCCGCCCCCACCACTTCCCCCCTAGTCTTCCCCTCTCCTTTACCTCCCTGAGCCCTCACCCCACCCCCCACCAATACTCCTTCGGTTACCCCTGCCTGTGACCCCAATTCTACCCCCTCCCAGTACCTTTTCCCTATTTCTACCCCTTACCCCTCACCAAACCCGTCAAATACCCCCACCTCTTCCCCTTCTATCCCCCCCTTCACCCCCTCCCCCTCCCGGTATCCCTACTCCCGCTACTTCTATCCCCTCCCTACAATACCCCCACCCTACCCCTCCACCCCTAACCCCTACCTCGACCCCACCATCCTTAACCCCTCCCCCACCACCCGCAATCCCACCCACCTTCAATGGAGACCTGCGCAGCGATGGTCGAAAATCCCGACCTTTTAACCCTACAAAAACGACCTTAAGCGGCGGGGGAGAGGGGAGGGGGGACGCTGCTATCACTCCATCGCCTCATTGAGCGCTTGCACTCGGTACGCCCGCTAACTGGATCCGTCGTTAACTTTGTACTTGAAGGGGAGAGGGGAGGGGAGGGGGGGGAGGGGACGGGAGGGAGGGGAGGGGACGGGAGGGAGGGGAGGGGAGGGGAGGGGAGGGGAGGGATGGGGAGAGGTGGTAGAAGACGGGGGAGGGAGTGGAAGGGGAGGGAATGGGGTGGGAGGGAGTGAAAGGGGAGGGGAGGGTGGGAGGGATGGGGAGAGGTGGTTGAGGACGGGGGAGGGAGTAGAAGGGGAGGGGATGGGGTGGGAGGGAAGGGAGAGAGAGGCAGAGGAAGGGGGAAGAGGGAGAGTGAGAAAGGGGGGAGGGGGAAAGGGGAGGGAGGATAGAGTGGGGAGGAGGGACAGGGGGAAGGGGACGGATGGAAGGGTGGGGAAGAAGGGACGGGTAATAAGAGAGAGGGGGAGTTAAGGAAGAGAAAAAGAGGAGTGAAGAGGAAGATCTGAAGAAGAGGAAAGGGCGGTAGGAGGAAGAATTTGAGAAAAAGGAGTAGAAAATTGATAAAGGGAGGGAAATAGGTGAGAGAGAGGCATAAGGAAGAAGGGGAAAGACGTGAGGGGGAGGAAAGAGGGAGGCAGGAGGTATGGAGAGAGACAAGAGGGGCGAAGAGAATGACGGAAGAAGGACAAATAGAAAAAGGGATAAGGAGGGAGGAAGAAGAGGGAGAAAGAAAGGGATGAAAAATAGAGGAAATCTGGGAGAATCGGGGGTAGGGGTTTGACGTGCCATGTAAAAGGGGGGGGGGGGTCATAGGGACATAAGGGCAAGAGGAAAGGGAATAAGGGAAGGTAAGGGAAGAAAGTGAACTTGGCAATGGGAATGAATCCTCTCTTTCATCCTTACACTTCAAAAAGAAAAGCAAAAAACAAACAAACAAAAAAGAAGCGAAAGAAAGAAAGAAGAAAAAAGGGAAAATAAAAAAAAAGTAGAAGAAAAAACAAACAAGCGGCTGATCACTGCATCGTTAAGGAAGGGCGAGAGGCAAGAGTGAGATAGAGGGAAAGAGCAGAAACAAGAATGGAATTAGAAGTAGGGAAGGGGGAGGGAGGGAAGAGGAAAAGAATGAAAGCAAGAATACCGCAGAAAATACGCGTAGAGAGGACGCCGACACGACACCGACACGACCCGATCGCTGCTGTCGGATCGTGTAACGTTAATAACAGAAAATATCAATTGCTACATAAAACGCACAGACGCACACACATCAATAGATACACACACGCCCATCTATTTGAACACATACACACTCAAACACTTATTTACAAACACAGACTCTTCAAACACTCCACACACACACACAGACTTACAAACACAAACACCCATACCTCCCCCCCCCCCCCAAACAAAGTTATCTCCCCGAAAAACAACAACAACAAAAATTTGCACCCCCTAAAAAAAAAAAAAAAAAAAAAAAAAAAAAAAAATGCTGGCACAGTCATGCTTAAGAGCCGAAGCATTGACGTCTGCACAGCGCCCGAGCGCAGCCAAACACAGCAAACAGCAATTCATTTCGCGGTGCCAAGATTACAGGCACTGATAAGCATGGAGGCAGCGCCATTTTGTCTCTGAAATTTGTAGAGTGAAAAATATGGTGGTAGAGATAGAGATAGTGATTGTTGTGGTGATCGTGATGATAATAATAACAAAGATGAGTATGACGATTATGAAGATGATGATAGATAAAGATAATAATAATAAGAAAACGAATAGAAAAAATTATAATTATTGTAATAATAATGATAATGATGACAAAGCAACGGCAATAGTAATGATAACAATAGCAATAATGATAATAACAGGAACAATAACAATAATAATAATAACAATCATGATAACAATAGCATAAATCTTCATCATTATCATAATCATAACAATGATAATAATAATGATGATAATAATAATAATAATAATAATAATAATAATAATAATAATAATGATAATAATAACGACAACAGAAACAACAATAACGATAATTATAACAATAATAACAACAACAACAAAAATAAGAAGAAAAAAGAAAAAAAATATGATAACATTAATATAAATAGCCATAATAATAATGATAACAATAATGATGAGGATTTAAAAAATAATAATAGTAATAACAACTATAATAAGAAGATATATTTTTAAAAATAATTATCATTATAACATAAACAACAGCAATAACAACAATAATGACAATGGTGATAATAATAAATATACATAAAAATAATATATAAATAACGATAAC
>NC_091578.1:8128555-8138555 GCF_042767895.1 Penaeus vannamei
CACATTGTTTTTTTCCCTAACTTATTTTTTCAACTGCAATTTTCTCCCCCATAAAATTTGCTTAGAAATGCAAATAGTATAGTTAACGAAGGCGATATATATAGTGTCAAAAATCTTTTAATTTTCTAGATAAAACGTTTTATTCATAGCTGTTTAATAGAGAATAATATTTGGATTTAACGATGTAAATAAAATTTATGTTTAAGAATGAATGATACATAAAAAACTGGTAACAGGCTTTCGTTTTATTTACATGGAATGATTTTTTATTCGTAATTTGAGATTCTATCTGTCTATCTACCTATCTGAACACACACACACACACACATATATACACATACACATACACATACACACACACACACACATATACACATACACATACACACACACACACATATGCATATGTATATATGTATATATATATAAATATAAATATAAATATATTTATATACATATATATGTATATGTATATGTATATATATATATGTGTGTGTTCAGATATGTACATGTGTACACATATATAATAAATATATATACATATATATGAATATAAAGATAGATAGATAGATAGACAAACATAGATATAGATAGATAGATATATAGATGAGAGAGAGAGAGAGAAAGAAAGAAAGAGGGGGGGGGAGACAGACAGAGATAAATCAAGCGTTGTTAATAACAGCACTCCGATAATGATTATTATGATTAACATATAAATGAATTACCTTATAAAGGATATAAGAATATAGCTTGAAAAGAAAATCAGATTATTCACACTAAATGTAAACTGACGGAGCGAACGCCGAAATAACGAAGTGCAGCCACAACGAAACCGACCGAAAATCGCACTCAGAAATAAACAAAACCCAAAATTTGCGACTCATTATCCTCGTCGTCACAGCACTGCAAACTTCTCCATTCGTCTGTACCTTTTTTTTTTTTTTTTTTTTTTGTAAGGCGAAGGACTTAGGGCTTGCTGTAGGTCCCGTGTCCACCGCCACATGGAGTACCCAGCATTCAATACTTTGGCAACCTCTGCACTTTTCCTGGCAACCTCCCCTCCCCTCGCCCATGCTCTGGCACCCTCCCCTCCCCTCACCCATGCTCTAGCACCCTCCCCTCCCCTCACCCATGCTCTGGCAACCTCACTTCCACTTCACTTCACCCGCTGACAACTTCTTTCCCTCTTCTTGTGCTATGGCAACTTCTTCCTTTCCTTCTCGCTTCTTTATTTGACGTGAATTAAACTCCTCCTTCCCTTCCTCTGCCTTGGCTCTCTCGCCGCATTCCCTTCGTCCCATGGCAATGTCATATCCGTCACACTCCCTTACAACCTCCCCATAGCTACAATCATCTCCTCCAAGTCAAGTCCTCCTCCAAGCGCACGTGGTCACTCAAACCCCAAGTCCCAGATCACACGCTGAAGTCCAGTCGAGTCCTACTTCAAGTCCCCAAGTCCTACCTCACACGTCACGTCAAGTCAAATCGAATCCAACTTCAAATCCTAGTTAAGTCCGACATGCGATCCCGATAGTGCTTGAAGTGAGACGCGTCAAGCAGTGCCACATGCACCCTTAAATACACTTATCACAATGATCTCTGTTTATCTACACACGCCTCCTACAGTCAATCGTCCACGTGGTTACGCGACGTCCCGACACGCCCCACCTTGTCTTCGTAGGTTTTACATGTTCTTCATACTCAGTGACTTTTGAGTAAGAAATACACGAAGAAGAGGACTCTGCTGTCTTCTGCTAACCTCCTTTTGACCATACAATAATGCGCAATTATAAAACGGCTGTTAAATAATGTTTAATTAAAAGAAAATCAGAGCGCCTCTTCGTTATCATGCCAAAGGAAATTTCATAATAACATCTCATTATTCTATCATATGTAGTAAATGGCAATTATTTAAAACAAATAAACACGCAGAAATTAATGTTCAATTAAATCTCCCAGAGAGAGAGAGAGAAAGATAGATAGATAGATAGATAGAGAGAGAGTTGAGAGAGTGAGAGAGAGAGTGAGAGTGAGAGTGAGAGTGAGAGTGAGAGTGAGAGTGAGAGAGAGAGAGAGAGAGAGAGAGAGAAAGAGAAAGAGAAAGAGAAAGAGAGAAAGAGAGAGAGAGAGAGAGAGAGAGGAAGAGAAATCCATCACGCAACAGACCCGGGCAGAAGCGTCGACGTCGCTGTCTCGCGGCGGAATCTTACGACGTCTGACCGCGTCTTGAAACCGATTCGAAACCTGGTCCGATTCCTTCACATAAACCCGCACGTTCTCTCCTTTGCTATTTAAACGAACGAGGCAGCAAAACTCCCGGATTGAAAAAAAAGTAAAAAAAAAAAAAGCTAAACTTCGGAAATGTTTAAACAATAGAATTACTTTCGGATCTTTATTGAAGCTTCGGGTCGAATAACGAGCCACTGAATACGCGGGTTCGAACGGCGGCGCAGTCATCGAATACTTACGCGGTTGCCGGCTGGTCATTTCCCGCGGCCGAACGAGTCGCGGGAAATATACCGAAAAATCCAAGATATTTCCAGATATGTATTTGCTTCGCTTTTTTTTTTCTCTCTCTCTTTTATCTTTTGGTTTGGCTTTTGTTTTTTCCCTTTTTTATGTCCTGTCGTTGTTGCGGTTATTGTTCCTGTTTTCTCGTATCTTGTCATATGCAAAAATCTGAGATATATCCAGGTAAATATTTGCTTTTTAAAAAATATTTTCTCTCTTTCATTTACTTGCCTTTGTTGCCTTCTATTATTTTCGAGTACGACAAACATATCGGAAAAAATCTGAGATATTTTCAAATGTGTATTTGCATTTTTTCTCTCTCGTTATTTCCCCATTTTGTTTGTCTGCCTTTGTTCTCGTCAAAATTCGTTCACTTCACTTAAGTTCACTTCTGTATTGTAGATATATATAACATATATATATATATATATATATATATATATATATATATATATATATATATATATATATATATATATACACACATATACATATATACATATATATATATGTACGTACGTATGTATGTATGTATGTATAATGTATATATGTATGTATGTATGTCCTTCTCTCTCTCTCTCTCTCTCTCTCTCTCTCTCTCTCTCTCTCTCTATATATATATATATATATATATATATATATATATATATATATATGTATATGTATATACATATACATATATATATATATATTTATATATATATATATTTATATATATATATATATTTATATATATATGTATCTATCTATCTTTCTATCTATATTTCTGTTTATCTATCTATCTGTCTATCTGCCTTTCTATCTGTCTGTCTATATATCTATCTATTTGTCTATCTCTCTATCTATTGTTCTCTTCAATATTTACTTCTCAAAAATCTTGCACGCGGGTCTCAGTGCAAGAAATGGGAATGGGAATGAGAAGAGAAATGGAATAAAGAATAAGGAAGAAGGAAGATGGAAAAAGAAAATGACATACGAATGCGAAGAGAAAGGTAAAGAGATGGAGGAAGAACAAACTATCCTCCTACATCCCTTCCTTTGCCTTTCCCTATCCCTCCATCCTCCGCTTCCTTATCCCTCCCTCTCCAGCTTCCCTAAGAACTACCTTCCTCTATCCCTCCGTCACCAACTCTCCTCCTCTGTCACTCCAACTCCAACATCCACCTCCATCCCTCTCTAACTCCACTTCCAACTCCCCTCCTCTATCCCTCCCCCTCCCCTTCGCTATCTCTCCTCCTCCAATACCCCTCCTCTGTCCCTCCCTCTCGACCTCCGTCTCCCTCTACCTCCTCTCCTCCTCCAACACCGCTCCTCTATCCCTCTCTCTCGACCTCCACCTCCCCTCCTCTATCCCTCCCCCTCCCCTTCGCTATCTCTCCTCCTCCAACAACCCCTCCTCTAACCCTCCCTCTCGACCTCCAGCTCCAGCTCCCCTCCCCTCCATCTCTCCTCCTCCAACACCCCTCCTCTATCCCTCCCTCTCGACCTCCACCTCCAACATCCCCCTCCCTCCACCTCCTCTCTCCCTCCCCCTCCCCCAAGCCCTGGGCCCCGCCCGCCCCGAATCGCCGAAGCATCTCATTAGGGGCGCTGGCCGACTTATCTGGGCCGCATCTGGAGCACCGTCACCCCCGCCGCCGCCCTTCGCCCTCGCCGCCGCTGCCCCTCCTCCGACGTCGGCCGAGGCGCTACCGAGGGACTTCCGTGCGGCGAGGGAGAGTCCCGAATGACCCCGTCCCCCGACCGAACGATCCCTACCCCCGACCGAACGATCCCGACCCCCGACCGACCCCGATCGAACGATCCCGACCGACCCCGACCCCCGACCGACCCCGGCCCCCGACCGAACGATCCCGACCGACCCCGACGGAGAGGAACCGATCGCAGGGGTTTGGAAGGATCGTCTCGGCTACTCTCTGGGTCATCGTCGCCGTCATTGTCAGCATCATTATTATTGCCACTGTCATTGGTGTCATCACTGTCATTATTATTGCCACTGTTATTGGTGTTATCACTGTCATTATCATCGTCACATTATCATTATCAGTGTCACTGTCATTACCACATTATCATTATCATCATGATCAGTATCATTAATATCATCACTGTCAATATCATCACATTATCATCATCATTAACACTATCATTACATTATCGCTGTCACTATCATTATCATCCCATTATCATTATCACTGTCACACCGGCATCATCATCATCACTGACACTGTTACTGTCAGTATCACATTATCATTATCGTTATCGCTGTCACTATCATTATCATCCCATTATCATTATCACTGTCACACTAGCATCATCATCATCATTATCAACGTCACCATCTTGGTTAGGGGGGTGGGAGGTAGATGGGCTCAGGAGGGGTAGGAGTAGAGGGGGGGTGAGGGAGGAGAGTTCTCGAAGGATCCCGAAGGAGCCAACTAAGGAGGAATTCGAGGCCCGATTGCTTGTTCGAGATCCTGCCATGGGCGCTTAACCACCTCATAACTTTGCTTATTCACCCTCTTTCTCCCTTCTCCCTCCCCCCCTCTCTCTCTCAATCTCCCCCTCCCTCCCCCCCTTTCTCTCAATCTCCCCCTCCCTCCCCCCCCTCTCTCTCTCAATCCCCCCTTTTCTGACTCCCTCCCTCCCTCTCTCTTTCTCTGTTTCTGTCCGTCTCCCCTCTGTCTCTCTCACTTTCTCTTTCTCTTTCGCTCATTTCCTCACCTTTCATCTACCCCCTCTTTTACGCTCCTCTCATCCAATGCCTTTCTCTCTCTCTCTCTCTCTCTCTCTCTCTCTCTCTCTCTCTCTCTCTCTCTCTCTCTCTCTCTCTCTCTCTCTCTCTCTCTCTCTCTCTCTCCTCCCTTGTTCCTCCCTTGACCCCCTCCCTCCCTCCCTCCCTTCACCCTCCCTCTCCCCTCCCCCCTCTCCCCCAACCTCCAAAAATCTTCCGCAAAATAGTGCCAGTTTTTGCGCGGCGAAATTCGTTAAAGCCTAATTAATGACCAGAGATGCTTGTCGCGCGGAACACAGCCCTCCGTTTAAGGCCTGGAATCTTGAAATGAATAACCATGTTTCCCTGTTATCTGACAAATGCGGATGAACTGCCTGTCACTTCCTTACTTTATCCACGGAGAGTGTGTGTCGCGCCGGACACTCGCTTCTCGCTACCGTGCCCCTACCCCGACCCGCCCTGCTCCTACCCTACTCGTCCCTCTGCCAAGCCCCACCCCACCCCCTACTCGTCCCTCTATCCCCATCCTACCCCCTATTCGTCCCTCTACCCCCAACGCACCCCTACTCGCCCCTCTACCACCCCTTTCCACCCGTCCCCCTTCCTGATCTCCCCTTTACCCCCTCCCCTTCTACCCTCCTCCTCCTCCCTACCCCTACCCCATACCCCCGGGGCTCCCTTGACAAACCCGATTTTTATTGCTTTTTAATTATGGCGAAATCACCCCGCCGTGGCCAGGTCCCGCGCGCCGACGCCGGGGTGGAACCGCTCCGTCTCGTGGCTCGCGCTGTCTACCCTCTTCTTGTTCTTTCTTTCTCTCCCCTCTCTCTCTCTCTCTCTCAATTCCCCGTTCGTATTCTATAGTCTCTCTCTCTCTCTTTCTTTCTTTTTTTTTCTCTCTCTCTTTTCTTTTTCTTTTTATCCCTCTTCTTCTTTCTGTCCCACATCTTGTTTCTTTCTCCCTCATCGCCTCTTTCTTTCCTTCCCCCTCTTCCTCTGCCTCTCTTTTCACTCTCCTCCTTTCTCTTTCTTCCCCTCCCTCGTCCCTCCCCTTCCTCCTTACCTGGTCTACTTTTTTATGTTTATTGCTTGTGCAGTAGAATAAGAAACAGTAAAAGTGGGAATTACAGTAATGAAGACATAAGAGTAAGAGTGAGAGTGAGTGAGTGAGTGAGTGAGTGAGAGAGTGAGAGAGTGAGAGAGTGAGAGAGTGAGAGAGTGAGAGAGTGAGAGAGTGAGAGAGTGAGAGAGAGTGAAACAGAGACAGAGAGAGAGAGAGAGAGAGAGAGAGAGAAAGAGAGAAAGAAAGAGAGAAAGAAAGAGAGAGAAAGAGAAAGAGACAGACAGACAGACAGACAGAGAGAGAGACAGACAGACAGAGAAAAAGACAGAAAGACAGACAGAGAAAAAGACAGATAGACAGACAGAGAGACAAAGAAAAACAAATACAAACAGACAAAGACAAACAGACAGAGAGAGAGACAAACAGACAGAAGAGACAGACAGACAGACAGAGACAGACAGAGGATCAGACAGCAAGTTACTCCAAATAACCCAAGAAAAGCCCCAGGTATTCCTCCCGCTGGATGACTCCGGCAGCCAAAAGGTGTCGCTGTCCGTTACCTTCGATGACGTCGGCGGCGGAGAACATTTTGAACATTTTGAATTGTGATGATGAAGAGGATGATGATACTGGTGCTAATGGATGTTATTTTGGCGGAAGTGATGATTGCGATTGTGGTGGTGTTGACTGTGGTGTCATTGGTGATGATTGTGGGAGTGATGAAGATTATGGTGATGGTAGTGAGAGTGATGGAGATCATGGTGCTTGTGATGGTGATGGTGACTGTGGGTGATGGCTGTGATGATGGTGACTCTGATAGTGATGATAATGATGATCCTGACTATGTTACTCTTGATAATGACGATAGTGACATTAATATTGACGACGTTGATAGCAGAGGTAACAATAATGACACTGATGATGACAATCCTGCTGACCATAATAATGAAGACACCAATAAAACATACAAAAAATACAACATTAAAAACATAACCTAAAACGACAAAAAACAACAACAAACAAACAAAAAAACAATACAAACCATCGCACAAAAAAACAACCACCACCGCCCTAACGACAATAACACCAGAACACAATCGCCAATCTTTCATCACAATCGCCAATCTCTCATCACAATCACCAGCAAGATTAAACATCAATCACCCTTTATGCAAATCCGATTGCAGTGCCATTCGCAGCCTTATGAAGAGTAGCAGTAACGCGACTCGTAAAACGGGGGCGCCGTCATTCATGCCGCCCGCACGCCCGCACGCCCGCACGCCCACGCCCTTCATTTCGCTTTCAGTCCTTCGGTTCCTCATTCCTTCTTTCGTTTTCTTTCCCTACCTGCGTTTCGTTTTCTTTCTCTTCCTTCATTCTATCTTTTTTTTTGTTCCTTTTTTTATTTTTTTTCCTTCTATCTTTTTTGTTCCTTCTTGGGTTTTCTTTCTCTTCTTTCCTTCTATCTCTTTTTTGTTCCTTCTTGCGTTTTCTTTCCTTCTTTCTTTTCATTTTCTTTCCTTCTTTCTTTTCATTTTCCTTCCTTCGTTTCCTTCTTTCTTTTTCTTTTCCTTCCTCCGTCTATTTGTTCTTTATTTTGCTTTCCCTTCCTTCCATTCCTTCTTCCTTCTTTCGTTTTCTTTTCCCTTCCTTCGTTTCTTAGTTCCTTCATTATTATTCTTACAGTCTCTGCTTCCTTTTCTCCTTTTCCTTCTCTCTTTTTATTCATTTCTTTTTCCTTCGCTTTCTTCTTCCTTCTTTCCTTTCATTCAGTCTTTTGTTTCTCCTTTCTTTTTCCTTCACTCTCTTATTCCTTCTCTCTTCCCTCCATCCCTCCATCCTCCACCCCTCCATTCCTTCTCTCCATCCCCCCATCCCCTCCAACCCTACCTCCTTCCCCTCCATCCATCCCCTCTCCATCCCTCCACCCCTCCTTCATTCCATCCCCACACCCGTTCTTCCCCTCCATCCATCCCTCCACCCCTCCTTCATTCCACCCCCACACCCCTCCTTCCCCTCCATCCATCCCCCCATCCCTCCTTCATTCCTTCCCTCCATCCTCCCTCCCTTCTTCCCTCCCTTTGTTGCTTTGTTGCTCCCTGTTGTCTGCATCCGTGACGGTTCTATAGCCAGTAAACAGCAACGGGAACTGTTATGGCGGTACGAGCAGCGTCCGAGGGGAAGGGAGCATAGGATGGACGTGGCAGAGGGGAGGGGCGAGAGGGGAGATGGAGGGGCGAGAGGGGAGATGGAGGGAAAGAGCGAAGAGGAGAGTTTAAAAAAAGGGGGGAAACTTGAAAAAAAATGAAGAGAGAGAGAGAGAGAGAGAGGGGAGAGGTAGGCTGGGATGGAGGGAGGTAGTGAGGGGAGAGAGAGAGAGAGAGAGAGAGAGAGAGAGAGAGAGAGAGAGAGAGAGAGAGAGAGAGAGAGAGAGAGAGAGAGAGGCAGGCGGGCAGGGAGAGAGGGAGAGAGGGAGAGAGGGAGGGAGGGAGGGAGGGAGGGAGGAGGGAGGGAGGAGGGAGAGAGAGAGAGAGAGAGAGAGAGAGAGAGAGAGAGAGAGAGAGAGAGAGAGAGAGAGAGAGAGAGAGAGAGAGAGAGAGAGAGAGAGAGAGAGAGAGAGAGAGAGAGAGAGGGGGGGTAGTGGAGGGGGAAGGGGAGGGGGAGGGGAAGGGAAGGGGAAGGGGGAGGGAGAGAGATAAAAAGTTAGACGTATAGACAGACGAACAGACAGGATAGAGAGGCTGAGAGAGAGAGAGAGAGAGAGAGAGAGAGAGAGAGAGAGAGAGAGAGAGAGAGAGAGAGAGAGAGAGAGAGAGAGAGAGAGAGAGAGAGAGAGAGAGAGAGAGAGAGAGAGAGAGAGAGAGAGAGAGAGAGAGAGAGACAGAGAGAGAGAGAGAGAGAGGGGGGTAGTGGAGGGGAAGGGGGAGGGGAGGGGGAGGAAGGGGAAGGGGGAGGGAGAGAGATAAAAAGTTAGACGTATAGACAGACGAACAGACAGGATAGAGAGGCTGAGAGAGAGAGAGAGAGAGAGAGAGAGAGAGAGAGAGAGAGAGAGAAAGAGAGAGAGAGAGAGAGAGAGAGAGAGAGAGAGAGAGAGAGAGAGAGAGAGAGAGAGAGAGAGAGAGAGAGAGAGAGAGAGAAAAGAAGCGCTAACAAGGTGCCGAGAATCGCGGCTCGTGGGCACCTAGGTAGACTGACCGCGCGGGTCTTCAAGCTGACGCCCTCGCTGACAGTCGCCAGGGGGAACGGGGGAGGAGGAGGGGGGGGGGGGTTCTCGTATCTGTTAGTTGCTGACATTTGAGCCAAAGAGGGAGAAGCGTTGGAGATTTTCTTATTGGTTTGTTGGGGATATCGAAGAGGGAGAAATACTGGCAATATTTTTACTGGTTTGTTGGGGATGTCAAAGAAGGAGGGATGTTGGTGATTTTTTTTACTGGTTTGTTGGGGACGTCGACGAGGGAGGAATGTTGACAATACTTTTATAAGTTTGTTGGGGATGTCAAAGAAGGAGGGATGTTGGCGATTTTCTTACTGGTATGTTGGTGACGCGAAGAGAGGTTGGCGGTGGGTAATCTCCCCTATTTCGATCTGCGGAATTCATTCTCTCTTTTCTTCTTTCTGCTTTTCTTCATCACTCTCACTATCTCCCTTCCTCTGTCTCTCTGTGTGTCTGTATGCCTGTCTGCCTCTCTGTC
>NC_091578.1:8143555-8148555 GCF_042767895.1 Penaeus vannamei
TAAATATGACGAAGACGACGATGAGGATGACGACGGATCTGAACATGAAGACGAACATGAATAACAGCAACTGGGACTTAAATACCGATGACGATACCCCCCCCCCTCAAAAAAAAAAAAAAAAAAAGACATAACGATGACCGGCGAAAAGATGAAAATCTGTCATAACCCTTCCGCGGGCGTGGGCGGCACGGGCGGCTCGCCTGCGACAATGGGCGTATTAGCCGATTTTCCCGGAAGAACGTCATTAGCAAAGGGGGCAGGAGGTAGGGGGTAAGGGGTTGGGGGGTCACGGGGTAGCAGGTCCCAGGGGGCAAAGGTTAAGGTAACAGGGATGGGGAGGAGGGAGGGTAGGGGTGGGGAGGGAGGGAGGGAGGGGTAGGGTGGGGAAGAAGGGAGGAGGGAGGGGTATGGATAGGGAGAAGGGAGAGGGTAGGGGTGGGGAGAAGGGGGGTAGGGGTGGGGAGAGGAGGGCAGGAGGGAGAGGGAGGGAGTAAGAAGTTTAGAAGTTGGGGGGGTGGAGTAAGGGGGATAGGGACCGGGGGATAAGGGGGAGGGAAGGGGGGTATAGGGATAGTAACAGGAGAAGAGAGGGGAGGAAGCCAGGGGTATGGGGGGAGAGGATGTGGAGGGAGGAGGGTATAGAGAGTAGGAGGATATAAGGGGAAGGACGAGGGTATGGGGGGAGGAGGAGGGGGGTATAAGGAGGAGGAGGAGGGTATGGGAGGAGGAGGGTATGGGGGGAGAGGAGGGTATCAGAGCGGGCAAACCTGACGAGAGCATTATCGTCTCTACCCTCTCCCCCTCTCCCCCTCCCTCCTCCCCCTCTCCCTGCCTTTCGTAAGAGTTTGACCAATGTACTTAGGAAGAGAAAAGGAAGGGGGAGGGGTCAAGGAAAGAGGAAGGAAAGGAGAAAGGGAGGAGGAGAGAGGAAGAGAGGCAAAGTAGAAAGGGAGGAGGAGAGAAGAAAAGAGGGAAAGGAGAAACGGAGGAGGAGACAGGAAGAGAAAAGGATGGAAGGAAAGATGACGGGAGGAGGGTAGGAAGGAGATAAGGAGAGATCGAGAAATGAAAGTGGGAGGGAAAAGTGGAAAGACAGAGGAGGAACGAAGAGGAGAAGAGGGAGGAGTCATAATGCAGTGAAAAGGAAGCAGGGAGAGGAAGGGAGAAGTGAAGAAGGGAGGGAACTGGAAGGATGTAGACAGGGAAAGAATACGAGAGAGAGAGGGAGAGAGAGAGAGAGAGAGAGAGAGAGAGAGAGAGAGAGAGAGAGAGAGAGAGAGAGAGAGAGAGAGAGAGAGAGAGAGAGAGAGAGAGAGAGAGAGAGAGAAAGCGGGGGGTGGGGGAAGGAAATGGAAGAGAGAAGAATAGAAAGACCGTACAGCGAAAAGGAAGGAAGAAGGAGGGAGTGAGATTGAAGAGGTAAGAAGGAGAAAGAAGGAAGAAGGAGCAAGGAGGAAGAAGGAGCAAGGAGGAAGAAGGAGTAAGGAAGAAGGAGTGAGAAGGAGGGGCGCACAACGTTAAGCGGATAAAAGGCCCGGAAGGAGTAAGAAGGAAGAAGTAAGAGGGAAGGAGTAGTGAGAAGGAAGAAGGAGCAAGGAGGAAGAAAAGAGAAGAAGGAAGAAGTAGTAAGAAGGAAGTAGTGAGAAGGAAGAGTAGTGAGGAAGGAAGGAGGAGTGAGAAGGAAGAAGAAGGAGAAAGGAGGAAGAAGGAGTGAGAAGGAAGAAGGAGTAAGAAGGAAGGAGTGAGGAGGAAGGAGGAGTGAGGAGGAGGGGTGCACAACGTTAAGCGGACAAAAGGCCAGGAAGAAGGAGTAAGAAGGAAGAAGAGGGAAGGAGTAGTGAGATGGAAGAAGGAGCAAGGAGGAAGAATGAGGAAGAAGGAGTAAGAAGGAAGGAATAAGAAGGAATGAGTAGTGAGAAGGAAGGAGGAGTGAGGAGGAAGAAGTAAGAAGGAAGGAGTAGTGAGAAGGAAGGAGGAGTGAGGAGGAAGGAGTGAGAAGGAAGAAGGAGCAAGGAGGAAGGAGTAAGAAGGAAGAAGGAAGAAGGAAGGAGGAGTGAGAAGGAGGGGCGCGCAACGTTAAGCGAACAAAAGGCCCGGATTTATCTAGTCATCCGCTGGTGTCAAAACATATTTCACGCCTCAAATATTTTTTTTCTCCTTACTTCTTCTCTCATTCTATCTCTCTTTCTTTAATAAGATCTTTCAAAGACGAGAGAGAAAAAAAGATGTCTTATCGCGTGTGCCGGAGATCGAAGCGGTTTCGTGACGAAGGGATATCTTGGAATGATTTATGTAAAAGAAAAAGAAAAAAAAAACGAAGGGGGTTAAGGAGAGAAAGGGATAAAATAGGTGATAAATCAGAAGGAATGATAAATCAGGAAATCGTGTGAATGGATCGGTGTAAAAGGGAGGTCAAAGGGTAAGTTTATAAAATGGTGTGAACTTGGTCATAAAAAAGACGAGAAAAAATGATGAAAATGATGATAATAATGATATATATAACATGAATGACAATAAACAAAACTAATAGTAATACTAATAATTATCATGCAAGTTGTAACAACTGAGGTGATAATGAAAAATCATAATTATATTAATGATGAATCTAATATCATAGTAATGACAAAATGGTAATGATAATAGAAATATCAATAGTAGTAGGATTAATAGTATTATCATTATTAGCATTATTATTAGTAGTAGTAGCAGCAGAAGAAGAAGAATAAAAAGTACTAGTAGTAGCAGCAGTAGTAGTCGTATTATTATCATTATTATTATTATTATCATTATTACTAGCAGAAGCAGCAGCAGTAGTAGTAGTCGTACTATCATTATCATTACCATTATTATCTTCCTTATTATCATTATCATTATTATTATTAGTAATAGCAACAGCAGCAGTAGTAGTAGTAGCAGTAGTAGTAGTAGTAGTAGTAGTAGTAGTAGTAGTAGTAGTAGTAGTAGTAGTAGTAGTAGTAGTAGTAGTAGTAGTAGTAGTAGTAGTAGTAGTAGTAGTAGTAGTAGTAGTAGTAGTAGTAGTAGTAGTAGTAGTAGTAGTAGTAGTAGTAGTAGTAGTAGTAGCAGTAGCAGCAGGAGCAGTGGCAGTTGTAGTAATAGTAGTAGCAGCAATACATGGCAATAATAATGATTATACGACTACTTCAGTAACTACTGCAGTCCTTTTACTACTACTACTACTAATTATAATAATCATAATAATAAGAGGGAAGAGAAGAACGATATCAGTAATAATAAAAATGATACTACTCCTACTAATGACGATGAAGACAGCAATAAAAAATAATAACAAAAGTAATAACTAGAATACCAATGAGAACACAAAGCAAACGGCACGTGACAAACATTGCAACTCATTTCGGAACAAATAAAGTTATTAATATTTCTCTAATTCCTTTCATCCCGTGTTTTATATCACTCAACATCGCATTTATGACTCGCATCATCAATGTTCGTGACTCGGGCTCATATATACACATAAAAAAAAATAATAATTTCTCGTTAAGTCTTGATATTATTATAATGTATTTTTTCCCCGTTTCAATTTGATGCGTTTATGACATCAGAAATTATGTAAAATTACGGGTGTGTGATATAAATTTCTCTTTGATCATTCTTGGTCGTGACTTTTTGACGCTAGACACACACAGAAATATTATCAGACACATTTTATCACACACGTATATGCATGCACACGAGCATACATACATGCACACAAATATACACTGATGCATATATAGGCAGATACATGCATAGGCGTACATACTATACTCGAATACATACACATACATGCATACATACACAATATACATACTTTTATTCAAACGCATCGATACATATATATTACGCAATCCATGTATACCTGAACATATATACAAAATACACACACACACACACACACACACACACACACACACACACACACACACACACACACACACACACACACACACACACACACACACACACGCACACGCACACATAAAAGAAAATATAAATAGTATAGACACCCAAGTGGAAGAGACGAAGAAGGGAGGGCGGGGAGGGGAATAGGGGGAGAGGTCGAGGGTGATAGAACAAGGGGGGGGGGAGAACCTTACCCCTATAACACCCCGAGTTTTAAGAGGCTATGGATGATATTTTGGAAAGAACTTGCAATGTTGCAGACTGTAAAAGCAATACAGAGGGAAACCTTTCAGTGCTATTGATATTACACTAGAAAAGAGGAGGGGAGGAGGAGGGACAGGAGGAGGAGGAGGAGGTGAGGAGGAGAGAGTAGGATGGGGAGGAGAGGGAGGAGGGAGGAGGAGGAGGTGGTGAGGAGGAGGAGGAGGAGGAGGAAGAGGAGGAGCAGGAAAAGGGACAGAAGGAGGAGGAGGAGGAGGGGAGGAAGGAGGATGGGGAGGAGGGGAGGAAGGAGGAGGGAGGGGGAGGAGGGGAGGGGGGGACAGAAAGGAGGAGAAGGAGGAGGAGGCAGAGAAAAGGGACAGAAAAAGGGACAGAAAAAGGAGGAGGAGGAGGAGGAAGAGGAGGGACAGGAGAAGGGGCAGATGAAGGAGGAGGAGGAAGGGGGAGGTTAGGAGGAGGAGAGGCGAGGGAGGTAGATTTCTAGTGGGTGGAGGGGTGGTCGGTGGGGGAGGGAGGGGAAGGGTGGGGGTTAGGATTCCCATATCCCTTTCCCCTCTTTTCTATTTTCTTCTCAATCTCGATTTCTTGACTTTTTTCTCGATTATTCTCTCTTTTTCCTTCTCTCTTTCTATTTCTTTCTTTCTCTCTCTCTCTTTTTCTTTCTTTCTTTCTTTCTTTCTTTCTTTCTTTCTTTCTCTCTCTCTCCCTTTCTCTCTCTCTCTCTCTCTCCCTTTCGCTCTCTCTATATATATATATATATATATATATATATATATATATATATATATATATATATATATATATCACAAAATCTTTCTATTTCTCTCTTCGTGAGGGGAAGATTCGACCTG
>NC_091578.1:8158555-8161055 GCF_042767895.1 Penaeus vannamei
CCGAAAAAAGACGGTTGATTTATTCGGACTCATTTTATGAAAAGAAGGTTTTATGGATCCTTGTCTCCGATGCATTTTACGTCCTCGATCCCGTGTTTCAGCTCCGGCGTTTTTCCCCCAATGGCTTTCTCTCAAAATAATTCTCTTCGCGGGAATTAGATATCCGAACATATGTTTATTTGATGCTCTCGTGCGCGGAGGCGGCCGTTTCGTATCGTGGAATCGGGGAAGGATGCCGGGCTCCGTGGATCACGCGTGCGCGCACAGGCATACGGACGCGCGCTCACTGAAGCACACGTACTTGGAAATTCATACGTACGTAAGCATAAACGTAATGCATGAACATATAGGCGTACACTTAAACAAGCGGGCGCAAACGCAAACAAAAACATGCACAAGCACACGCACACACACATACACACAAGCATACACACATTTGATAAGATGATAACGACAACCCAAAAAATGATACACTTTTGTTGCCAGTTCTCGCACATATATCTTTCTGTTCCCTTGCTTATTCAAGTGACAAGTTTGATCTGAAATGAAGAAAGGGAAGGAGATAAAAAAAGAGAATGAGGAATAGGAAGAAGAAAAGGAGGATGGGAGGGGAGGGGGAGAGGGAGAAGAAGAAGGAGGGGGAGGGGAGAAGGAGGAGGAGAGAGAAGATTCGAAGGAGGATGTGGCAATGATGGAGGAGGAGGAAAAAGAAAAGGATAAAAAATATATATATACAATACTACCACTAATATTACTACTACTAATGATATTGATCATGACAACAATGATGATGATGATGATGATGATAATCTCAGTAACAAGACGAAGAAGATTCAGAAAGAGACCCAAAGAAGAGGCAGAAAAGGAGCAACCCTAATAATAAGGGAAGAGGGAAGGCCATTTCCCACTGAAACGGATCTCCGCAAAAGTCACAATTCCACGAATAGAGGAAACTGCCTGTGGCTTCAAGGCTGCGTCAGCCGCGCGCTCATATTTTACAAACGCGCATAAACACACACTCGTATGTATTATCTATAGATCTATGTAGGTGTACATCTTTGCAAGTATATGTGTCCATATATTCTTATCTTTCTATATGTGCATATATATATATATATATATATATATATATATATATACATATATATATACATATATTATATATATATATATGTGTGTGTGTGTGTGTGTGTGTGTGTGTGTGTGTGTGTGTGTGTGTGTGTGTGTGTGTGTGTGTGTGTGTGTGTGTGTGTGTGTGTGTGCGCGCGCGCGCGCGTGCGTGCGTCTGTTTATATATTACATATGCATATATATACATATATATATATATATATATATATATATGTATATATATACATATATATATGTATATATATGTATATATATAAATATATATATATAAATATATATACATATATATATTTATACATATACATATATATACACATTTATGCATATATACATATATACATTTATACATATACATATATAAACACATTTATATATATACATATACAAATATACATTTATACTAATTATATACAAACATATACATTTACACATATAAATATACATCTTTCTATATGTGTATATTTGTACGTTTATTTACATGCAAATATATATATATATATATATATATATATATATATATATATATATATATATATATATATATATATATATTTATAAATATGTGTGTATGTGTGTGTGTGTGTGTGTGTGTGTGTGTGTGTGTGTGTGTGTGTGTGTGTGTGTGTGTGTGTGTGTGTGTGTGTGTGTGTGTGTGTCTGTGTGTGTGTGTAGGTCTGTGATTATATATATATGTATATATATGTATATATATTATATATGTATATTATATATATATTAGATATATAATATATACATATAAACATACATATATACATATAAATATACATATATACATATAAATATACATATATACATTCATACATATACATATACATACATAATTTTGTATATATGAATATATGTACCTACATATATTTACTGTTTACCTATATAGATTTTGCATAAACATACAAAATGAATATACGTTTGCATACAGACATACATACATACACATATCTATCTAAAGAGAAATAAAGAGCGATAAAAAGAAAGAAAGCGAGAGAACGAGAGAGAGAAAAAAGAAAGCAACAGAAAGAAACGAGAAAGAGAAAGAAACGAGAAAATACGAGAAAACGCGAGAAAGAGCGCGGGAGAGGGGAGGGGGGGGGGGAGCGAGGACCACCCGGCGCGCGCGAGAACACCCACCAAACCGCCCCCCGACCGCCGCGCGCGTGAGAGAGAGAGAGAGAGGCAAAAGCGCCGGGCGAGACAACGCGAGAAAGAGCGAGAAAACCGCGAGGAAACGAGAGAGAGAGAGGGGCGCAGAGGCCCAGAAATCCGCACTCTGGGGGTAATTGGTCGTACAAGTGTCAGTTATTGTACTTAATTAAGCCTCCGTTGTCAGCGTTACTCAAACCCGCGTTAAAAA
>NC_091578.1:8166055-8168555 GCF_042767895.1 Penaeus vannamei
GAGAGAGAGAAAGAGATAGAGATAGAGATAGAGATAGAGATAGAGATAGAGATAGAGAGAGAGAGAGAGAGATAGATAGATAGAGAGAGAGAGAACGCGAATATATTTAGTATTTCGACATACATAAAAGCCTAGCAAATTCTGTAGCCTCTTTTTTTGTGACGATGAAAATAAGAATAGTAATAAAGATAAATATTATGCCAATACAAACAAACTGATTATTGATACAAAAATTATAACAACAACAACAATATCAATAGCAACAACGACAATATCAATAACAACAACAACGCCAATATCAATAACAACAATGAAAATATAAAAATATGGAAAAATAACAACAATAAAATTTAAAAATCATAAAAAATTACAACAATCCGTTCAAACAAATTCCCCGACCGAACTGACCCGACCCGACTCGACCCGACGCGATTCCAGAGAACCGCCCACAACCACCCGATCCGCCCGCCCGCCCGCCCGCACTCTATATGGATCGACCCCATGCATCGCCTCATTATCGGGGAGGGGATTAATAACCTCCATTAAGATCGCGTCCCTCCCCCCCCCCCTCCTCCTCTCCCCTCCCTCTTCCCTCCATTCCTCTCTCTCTCCCCCCCTCCCCTCCTCCTCTTCTCCCACCTGTCCAGTTACTCCTCCTTGTTTACCGTCTGATCTCCCTGCCTTTTCCTCTCATCCCCTCCATTTTACCCTTTCTCCTCGTTTCTTCTCCCCCTTTCCCCCTCATTTCTCCATCACCCCATACCCTTTCTTCCATCCTTCTCCCTCCTTCCTCCCCTTTCCCCTTCTTTTCCATCACCCCTACCCCTCCTCCATCATTCTCCCTCCTTCCTCCCTCCCCCTTCTTTTCCCCAGTGTTTCTTCTCCCTTTCCCTCCTTTCTCAATAGGCCCCCTACCTTCTGCCATCTTCTCCCTCCATTCCTCCTTCCTTTCACCATCAACCCCCTCCCTCCTCCTTCCCCTACCCCTAACCCCTCCCTTCCTTCTCCCTCTTCCCTCCCCCTTTCCCCATCCTTTCTCCATCACCTCCTACCCCATCCTCCATCCTTCTCCCTACCCCCTTCCTCCCTCCTCCCATCCTTCTCCACCTCCCCCCTTCCCCCACCCCCCGCCGGCCGGATCTCGACCGCCAACCCAGACCATAAACTGCAGCCAATTTATGAGTCCGCTTTTCCAAATTGAAATAAACATGAAATAGTGGGGCCGTAAAAGTTCACCCTATTTACATAATAATATAATAGTGGCATAAACAAGCACAACCACTGCATCATGTGGTTTATAAGCAGGGAGGAGGGTGGAAGGTGGAAGGTGGAGGGAGGAGGGTGGAAGGTGGAGGAAGGAGGGTGGAGGGTGGAAGGTGGAGGGTGGAAGGTGGAGGAAGGAGGGTGATGGGTGGAGGGAGGAGGAAGGAAGGTGGAGGGTGGAGGGAAGGAGGGTGGAAGGGAATGAGGGGGGAGAAGTTGAAGAATATGGTGTCGTAGATGGAGATCCAAGTGTGGAAGGAACAGCTGAAGATGGAGAAATGTTGAGGTAGGAGGAAGTGGAGGAAGGTGGCGGAAGTGGAGGAAAGAGGTAGAGGTGGAGGGAAGAATAAGGATGGTGGAAAACGGTGGAAGTGGAAGGAACAGGTGGAGGTGGAAGAGAGATCAGGGAAAAGGTAGAGGGAGCAGGTGGAGGTGGAAGAGAGATCAGGGAAAAGGTAGAGGTATGAGGTGGAGGGAATTGGTAGCGGAGGGAGGTGGGGGGAAGGGTTATAAGACACGTTCTCACATGTCTCAACAAACAGCATTTTTTTTTTTTTTTTTTTTTGAGGGATTGATACAATATCACGCAAACCACATCCCTTTCAATGCATTTATACCCTACGGTGCATCCCACATTATCATGATAATCATCAACATCACCATCCCCACCGACATCATAATCATACCTACCATTAAAAAACTTAAAAACGAACAACTTCAACAAGATCCATTTCACAATCGCTATAAAACACACCAACTTAAACCGCAAATCATCCTGAAATACGACGGTTTCCCTTCAATTTCCTCAAAATGAAAACGGCAAACGTATCATCATCTTTAGCCTTTCATCTTTCGAAAAATATGCCACCGCCTGGAAAGTTCAAAAGTCGAATATCTTAAAAAGAATAGGACAGTGTAATGCAGTGTAAGTCAGGGTAATGAGAAAGTATCTACGGCACTGTAAATCTATTGCGTCGAGTCCTCGTTTCCTTCATTCGTCCAGGAACTTTCTTCTTTGCTATTTCGTATTTCTTCCATTCGTCTTCTTCTCCATTTACCTTATTCTCTTCTACCTGGCCTTCCTTTACGTCCATTCTCTTCATTCATTATTTTACCATATACTTGCATCTCTCTCTCTCTCTCTCTCTCTCTCTCTCTCTCTCTCTCTCTCTCTCTCTCTCGTTTTTTTCGCTTTCTGTTCAATTTTCGTTCTCTCGCTTTCTCTCCTTCTCTCTTA
>NC_091578.1:8188555-8193555 GCF_042767895.1 Penaeus vannamei
AGTAATAATAATGGCAATGATTATGATAATGATTTTGATAGGAATGGTAATAATAACAACCATATTAATAATAAAAAACTTAATATTTATGATAATTATGATATCACTGACGATGAGGTTAAATGTAAATATTATAAAAATAACAGAACAGCCAAATAACAATAATGACAATAGTGATGATAATGATAATAGTGACAATGGCATCGTCACCCTTCCTCTACTCCACTCCTCCCTCTCTCCCCATGTCCTCAGTACCCCCATCAGGCCATCCCTCCGCCCCCTATTTCCCCACCCCCCACCCTCAGCCCCCTATTTCCCTCCCCCCACCCTCAGCCCCCTATTTCCTCCCCCCACCCTCAGCCCTCTATTTCCTTCCTTCCTACTCCATGCCCCTAAAATCTCCATTCCATCCCCCTACCTACCCCTACCCCTTATCTCATCCCCACTTCCTGTCCCCCTTAAAAAATTTCATTGCTCCCCTTCCCCCTTTCTTACATCCCCTCTCCCCCACCACAAAATCCCATTCCATTCCCCTTTTCTCCCCCAATCTTTCTGGCCCCTCAAATCCCACATCCTCCCCCCATATCCTTTCCCTGCTTTCCTCCTCCCATCCCACCCCATCCCTACCCTCTCCCCCTTTCTTTCCTCCCCCATCCCACCCTTTCCCCCCTTCCTTTCCTCCCCCATCCCACCCCTTCCTTCCTCCCTCCATCCCCCACCCCTTCCCTTCCTCCTCCCTCCATCCCCCACCCCTTCCTTCCCTCCTCCTCCCACCCCTTCCTTCCCTCCCTCCATCCCCCATCCCACCTTTTCCCCCTTCCTTTCCATCCCCCCACTTCCCCCATCCCACCCCTTCCTTCCCTCCCTCCATCCCCCATCCCACCCTTTTCCCCCTTCTTTCCTCCCCCACTTCCCCATCCCACCCCTTCCTTCCCTCCTTCATCCACCCCTTTCTTCCCCCATCTCACCTCCCCCCCTTTCTCCCTATCCCAGCCCTTCCTTCCCTCCGTCCATCTCCCTTCTCCTATCCCACCTCTCCCCCCATCCCAGCCCTTCCTTCCCCACATCCCTTCCTCCCCCCCTTCCCCCCATCTCCCGACCACAGCGACAACACAGGGAATTCTCGGAGCGCATGTCAGTTCATGAGCAAATACACACAGCCATCTTCGTCGTTTATTTTCGGTCTGTTTATTGGGAAACTCTTTTAGTCCTGTTTGCTTTTGCTTTGTTTTTAGGCTCTGTTTGTTTGCCGTTGTTTGTTCTTTATTGTTGTTTTTCGGGTTATTATTATCGTTATCGTTACCATTATGATCGTTATTATTGATTATATTATTACTACTGCCGTTGTTTTGTTCTTTATTGTTGTTTTTAGTGTTATTATTATCACTATCATTATCATTACCGTTATTATTGTTATTATTAATATTTTCATTATTACTGGAGTCAGATTTCATAACGATTATCATTACAATGATAATAATCCAAATGATAAAGATAAAGCAAAAACAATAATAATATTGATGATGATGACAACTAGAATATACTAACAGTACTATTACTAACACAATCACAATTAATAATAATAATGATAATAAGGCAACAACAATCATAATAGTAACATCAACAACAATAATAAAAATACTTACAATAATAATAATGATAATAACAGAATTAATACTGATATTAATAATGAAATAAATAAAATACTCAAATATAATCAGTCTACAGCAAGTCATCCGTAAAAATATATATATATTTTCCCATACACGACAGGGTTCTTCTCACCTTCCCCATAAATTCGGAAAAGATAGAAATTTCCGTGCCCATTTCAAATTCCCGTGTCCTAAACTAGAGGTCCGGCGTGTCCTAGAAGGGAGCCATGTCACGCAGGTGGGAGAGGGGGTGGGGGGCGAGGAAAAAAGGGAAAGGGCGAGAGACACTTGCAAATCATTTCCTGTGTCCTTTGGGATGTGGGGAGTGAGGAGTGAGATGGGGTTGGGGAAGACGGGGTGGGAGACTGGGAAGGAAGGGGAAGGGCGATGGGTAAGGGAGAAGGGAGATTGGAATGAGAAGTAGAAAAGGGGGAAGTTATCTAACATCGCCCCCCCACCTCTCTCTCTCTCTCTCTCTCTCTCTCTCTCTCTCTCTCTCTCTCTCTCTCTCTCTCTCTCTCTCTCTCTCTCTCTCTCCCCCTCTCCTCTCCCTCTCCCTCTCTCTCTCTCTCTCTCTCTCTCTCTCTCTCTCTCTCTCTCTCTCTCTCTCTCTCTCTCTCTCTCTCTCCCTCTCCCTCTCCCTCTCCCTCTCCCTCTCCTCTCCCTCTCCCTCTCCCTCTCCCTCTCTCTCTCTCTCTCTCTCTCTCTGTCATTCCCTGCAACTAAAAAGGCAAATGGATATCTGTGAAAGAGCTTTCTGCTTTCACCCTTACTCTTCACTCCTCACCGTCTATTTATTCATCTTAATCTTTCCATGTATTTATACCTACAACTCCCGTCTCCCGCTCTCTCTTTATCTTTCTATTTATCTATCCATTCGTAATATTATTCCCCTCCCTTCCCAAATCTCTCTTCCTTATCACTGCCTTCCCTTAATCTTCCTCCGTTCCCTCTACCTTTCTCTACTCCTCTTCCCCCCTATCCCTCCCCCTCTTCCCACCTTTCCTTACCCCTCTCTTCACTTCCTTTCACCCTATCCCTCCCCTACCTTTCACACCCTCCCCCCCTCCCCTCACTCCCCTCCCCCGCAATGTTCTGGTTCGTGGATCACAGGCGGGCGATCACTTCTTGCTCGCGGTGACACAGAGAAAAGGGGTGGGTGGAGGAGTAGGAGGAGGAGGAAGTACTGGAGGAGGAGGTGTGGGAGGAGGAGGAGGAAGTGTGAGAGGAGGTGTTGGAGGAAGTACTGAAGGAGGAGGTGTGGGAGGAGGAGGAGGAAGAGGAGGTGTGGGAGGTGTTGGAGGAAGAGGAGGAGGAGGAAGAAGTACTGAAGGAGGAGGAGGAGGTTAGGTACAGGAGGAGGAGGAGGAAGAGGAGGTGTTGGAGGAAGAGGAGGAAGAGGATGAGGTGTTGAAGGAAGAGGAGGAGGAGGAGGAGGAGGAAGATAGCTACTGGAGGAGGAGGAAGAGGAGATGTGAGAGGTGTTCGAGGAAGAGGAAGAGGTGTGGGAGGAGGAGGAGGAGGAAGAGGGAGAGGAGACGTGCATTGTGTAGGAGAAGGGGGACATGAAGTGGACGAGGGGGAGGAAAAGAGGAAGAAAGCGGAATAGACATAACTACGTTTGAGAGGTAAAAGAAGCAGTAAAAGAAGGAGGAAGAAGAAGTATTTGCGGAGAGTTAGAAGTATAGAATAAACAGGAAGTAAAAGAGGGCGAGAAGGACGAAAAACAAAAGAAAACAGGAAGAAGAGGGGAGAACGCTACAAAGACAGGAAGGTGTAGGAAGAAGAGATACAAAGGAAAGATGAAATGATGGAGAGCGAATGGGAAGAGAAGGAAAAGAAAGTGAAAGCGAGAGAATAGTAAATGAGAACTAGGGAAAAACAGTGGTAGCACAATCTAAAGAAAGGAAGAATAGAGGAAGGGAAAGGAAGAAATAATAGAAGAGAGAGTGATCTTTAAAAAGACGAGGATAGCAATGAAAGAAAAATCACTAATAGCATAAAATGAACCAAAGAGAATGATGGAGAAGAGAAGGAAGAATAAAGAAGAAGAAGCGGCCGACGAGAAATAAGGCAGGAGCCGGAGCGACGAACCCCCCGTCGTGTATCAAAGTGATCAAAACGCCACGACCCGCTGGCTCTTTGAGGACGACTTTCGCTCTCTCTCTCTCTCTCTCTCTCTCTCTCTCTCTCTCTCTCTCTCTCTCTCTCTCTCTCTCTCTCTCTCTCTCTCTCCTCTCTCTCTCTCTCTCTCTCTCTCTCTCTCTCTCTCTCTCTCTCTCTCTCTCTCTCTCTCCTCTCTCCTCTCTCTCTCTCTCGCTCTCTCTCTTTCTTCCCTCCTCTCTCTCTCTCTCTCTCTCTCTCTCTCTCTCTCTCTCTCTCTCTCTCTCTCTCTCTCTCTCTCTCTCTCTCTCTCTCTCTCTCTCTCTCTCTCTCTCTCTCTCCGTGTGATGTTGCGCCGAGACGATTTCCGGGCTTTGACTCTCCCTTTCTTCACTGTGAGGCTTTTGTCTCGGGAGAAAAACGGGCGCGGGTTATTATTATGATCGAGTGGCGATATGAGCGCCTGATTATTTATCGTTTGTGGATGCACTTCCCTGCGCGCCCGCTGGCTGCCCTCGCGCCGCCCTCGCTGGGTCTCTCTCTCTGTCTCTGTTTATGTTGCTGTGTCTGTCTGTTGTGTTTGTTCTGTCTCTGTTTCTGTTGCTGTGTGTGTCTGTTGTGTTTGTTCTGTCTCTGTTTCTGTTGCTGTCTCTGTCTGTTGTGTTTGTTGTGTCTCTGTTTCTGTTGCTGTGTGTGTCTGTTGTGTTTGTTCTGTCTCTGTTTCTGTTGCTGTCTCTATCTGTTGTGCTTGGTCTGTCTGTTTCTGTTGCTGTGTTTGTCTGTGCTTATTCTGTCTCTATTTTTGTTGCTTGGTCTGTCTCTGTTGTTGTGTCTGTCTGTTGTTTCTGTTGCTGTGTCTGTCTGTTGTGCTTGGTCTGTCTCTGTTTCTGTTGCTGTGTCTGTCTGTTGTGCTTGGTCTGTCTCTGTTTCTGTTGCTGTGTCTGTCTGTGCTTATTCTGTCTCTATTTTTGTTGCTTGGTCTGTCTCTGTTTATGTTGCTGTGTCTGTCTGTTGTGCTTGGTCTGTCTCTGTTTCAGTTGCTGTGTCTGTCTGTTGTGCTTGGTCTGTCTCTGTTTCTGTTGCTGTGTCTGTCTGTGCTTATTCTGTCTCTATTTTTGTTGCTTGGTCTGTCTCTGTTTCTGTTGCTGTGTCTGTCTGTTGTGCTTGGTCTGTCTCTGTTTCTGTTGCTGTGTCTGTCTGTGCTTATTCTGTCTCTATTTTTGTTGCTTGGTCTGTCTCTGTTTC
>NC_091578.1:8198555-8201055 GCF_042767895.1 Penaeus vannamei
ATAAGTGGTCAGGGAAGGAGGCGGAGAAAGTGGATGTGGAGTTGGAAGAGGTGGAGGGAGTTGAGGTGGAAGAGGAGAATAAGAAGAAGTAGGGAGAAGAGAATAAGACGAGGAGGAGGAGGAAGAAGAAGGAGAAGGAACGCACAAGAAGCAAAATAAAAAGAGGAAGAAGATGAGCATCAGAATCAGGATGAGCATGAAGAGGAGGATGAAGAAAGAAGGATGATCTGTTAAAGAAAGAGGAATAGGGAAAGGTAAGGAGAAACGAAAGAAGAAAGGTTGATGAAAGCGACGGGGATAAAGAGGCAGAGCCAGGAAAGGCGAGGAAGAAATGGAGAGAAAGGGTAAGAAATACACAAACAGATAGACAGGAAGACAAACAAAGAATGCAAGAGAGAGACCAAGATCAAAGGAGGAAAAGAGGTTCCCGAACGCAGATTCTCTCTCTCTCTTTCTCTTTTCTCACCTTCTCTTGCTTCCTTTTCTCTTTTTTTGCATGTCATTCTTTTTCGTTCTCTTTCTCTCTCACACACACACAAACTCTCTCTCTCTCTCTCTCTCTCTCTCTCTCTCTCTCACACACACACACATAAACTCTCTCTCTCTTTCCCTCCTTTCCTTCCTCCCCCTCCCCACACAAACACCCAACCCTCCTCCCACCCCCTCTCACTCCCAAACCCTCTCACTCCCAAAACCTCCCCACTCCCTCCCAGTCCCCCACCCCCTCACCCCACCCCTCTCCTCCCAAACCCTTCCCATCCCTCTCCCCATCCCACTCCAGTCCCCGCCCCCCTCATCCCACTCCCCCCACCCCTCCCATCCACCCTGCCCCCACCCCCACCCCCCCAACATATACTTTACAACAACAAACGCAATCTCCCCCGAAAACTTTGATCCCCGCGCCGCAAGACGGAAGAGCTGAACTTATACCGAGACTCCTTGAAATATGACTCATACGCCGTCTTGAGAGAAGGAAACGGACCTGCACTATTACCAACGGAGAGAAGAAACTCGCGGCGGGAGCGAAAAGGTCGGATGACGAATGGAAAGGGGAGGAGAGAGGAGAAGAGGAGAGAGGGGAGAAGTGAGAAGGAAGAGAGGGGGAGGAAAGGAGAGAGAGAGAGAGAGGGGAGAAGTGAGAAGATATGAGAGGGGGAAGAGAGGGCAGGGAGGAGAGTAGTGAGAGGGAGAGAGAAGGGGAGGATAGGAGAGAGAGAGAGAGAGGGGGAGAAGTGAGGAAAGGAAGAGAGGGGAAGAGAGGGAGGGAGAGGAAGTAGTGAGAGGGAAGAGAGAAGGGAGGGGAAAAGGAGAGATGGGGAGAAGTGAGGAAGGAAGAGGGAGGGAAAGAGGGAGAGGGAGAGTAGTGAGAGGAGGGAAGAGAAAGGGGAGGAAAGGAGAGAGGGAGAGAAATGGGAGGAAGTGAGAAGGAAGGAGAAGGGGAGAGAGGGAGGGAGAGTAAGTGAGAGGGAGAAGAGAAAGAGAGGAGGATAGGAAGAGAAAGAGAGAGGGAGAAGTGAGAAGGAAGAGAGGGGGAAGAGAGGGAGGAGAGTAGTGAGAGGGAAGAGAAAGGGAGGAAAGGAGAGAGGGTGAGAGAGGGGAGAAGTGAGAAGGAAGAGAGGGGGGAGAGAGGGAGGAGAGGGAGGGAGGGGAGTAGTGAGAGGGAAGAGAGGGGAAGAGGAGAGTAAAGGAAGGGGGAGGAGGGAGGGGCAAAGAGCGAGAGAAAGGAGAATTTCAAGTTGTTTTTTAACCAAATGATAACAATGACAGTGAGGGAGACAGAGAGAAACAAATGGATAGAAAGGTAGATTGATAAACTGACACACAGACAGACAATTAGATAGATAGATAGAGAGGGTGATATAGGAGAGGAGAGAGAAAGAGAGAGAGAGAGAGAGAGAGAGAGAGAGAGAGAGAGAGAGAGAGAGAGAGAGAGAGAGAGAGAGAGAGAGAGAGAGAGAGAGAGAGAGAGAGACACACACACACACACACACACACACACACAGAGAGAGAGAGAGAGAGAGAGAGAGAGAGAGAGAGAGAGAGAGAGAGACAAACAGACAGAGAGAGAGAGAGACACACACACACACACACACACACACACACACAGAGAGAGAGAGAGAGAGAGAGAGAGAGAGAGAGAGAGAGAGAGAGAGAGAGAGAGAGAGAGAGAGAGAGAGAGAGAGAGAGAGAGAGACAGAGAGAGAACCAGAGAAAAGAGCCAGAGCGAGAGAGAACCAGAGCGAGAGAGAGCGAGAACCAGAGAGCGAGCGAGAGCGAGAGCGAACCAGAGAGAATGAGAGACAGAACCAGAGAGCGAGCGAGAGCGAGAGAGAAAGAGTGAGAGAACCAGAGAGAGAACCCGCGAGAGAACCAGAGAGAACGAGAGACAGAACCAGAGAGAGAACCCGCGAGAGAACCAGAGAGAATGAGAGACAGAAGCAGAGAGCGAGCGAGAGCGAGAGGGGGTCGAAAACCCTAGTATACGATATTACAGCCGGAG